>NC_046970.1:812500-872500 GCF_009769545.1 Cyclopterus lumpus | reverse complement strand
CCTGATGAAACACACACATGGGGGGGGGGGGATACCTCCTGATGAAACACACACATGGGGGGGGATACCTCCTGATGAAACACACACATGGGGGGGGATACCTCCTGATGAAACACACACATGGGGGGGGGGGATACCTCCTGATGAAACACACACACATGGGGGGGGATACCTCCTGAAGAAACACACACATGGGGGGGGATACCTCCTGATGAAACACACACATGGGGGGGGGGGATACCTCCTGATGAAACACACACACATGGGGGGGGATACCTCCTGATGAAACACACACGGGGGGGGGATACCTCCTGATGAAACACACACATGGGGGGGGGGGGGATACCTCCTGATGAAACACACACACATGGAGGGGGATACCTCCTGATGAAACACACACACATGGGGGGGGGGGGATACCTCCTGATGAAACACACACATGGGGGGGGGGATACCTCCTGATGAAACACACACATGGGGGGGGGGGGGATACCTCCTGATGAAACACACACACGGGGGGGGGATACCTCCTGATGAAACACACATATGGGGGGGGGGGATACCTCCTGATGAAACACACACACGGGGGGGGGGATACCTCCTGATGAAACACACATATGGGGGGGGGGGATACCTCCTGATGAAACACACACATGGGGGGGGATACCTCCTGATGAAACACACACATGGGGGGGGGGATACCTCCTGATGAAACACACACACGGGGGGGGGATACCTCCTGATGAAACACACACATGGGGGAGGGGGGGGATACCTCCTGATGAAACACACACATGGGGGGGGGGGGATACCTCCTGATGAAACCACACACACGGGGGGGGGGTACCTCCTGATGAAACACACATATGGGGGGGGGGGGATACCTCCTGATGAAACACACACACGGGGGGGGGGGGATACCTCCTGATGAAACACACACATGGGGGGGGGATACCTCCTGATGAAACACACACATGGGGGAGGGGGGGGATACCTCCTGATGAAACACACACACATGGAGGGGGATACCTCCTGATGAAACACACACAGGGGGGAGGGGGGGGATACCTCCTGATGAAACACACACACATGGGGGGGGGATACCTCCTGATGAAACACACACATGGGGGGGGGGATACCTCCTGATGAAACACACACATGGGGGGGGGGATACCTCCTGATGAAACACACACATGGGGGGGGGGGATACCTCCTGATGAAACACACACATGGGGGGGGGGGTACCTCCTGATGAAACACACACATGGGGGGGGGGATACCTCCTGATGAAACACACACATGGGGGAGGGGGGATACCTCCTGATGAAACACACACATGGGGGGGGGATACCTCCTGATGAAACACACACACATGGGGGGGGGGGATACCTCCTGATGAAACACACACATGGGGGGGGGATACCTCCTGATGAAACACACACAGGGGGGGGGGGGATACCTCCTGATGAAACACACACACATGGGGGGGGATACCTCCTGATGAAACACACACAGGGGGGGGGGATACCTCCTGATGAAACACACACATGGGGGGGGGGGATACCTCCTGATGAAACACACACACATGGGGGGGGGATACCCTCCTGATGAAACACACACATGGGGGGGGGGGATACCTCCTGATGAAACACACACACATGGGGGGGGGGATACCCTCCTGATGAAACACACACACATGGGGGGGGGATACCTCCTGATGAACACACACATATGGGGGGGGGGGGATACCTCCTGATGAAACACACACATGGGGGGGGGATACCTCCTGATGAAACACACACATGGGGGGGGGGGGATACCTCCTGATGAAACACACACACGGGGGGGGGGATACCTCCTGATGAAACACACACATGGGGGGGGGGGGATACCTCCTGATGAAACACACACACTGGGGGGGGGGGGATACCTCCTGATGAAACACACACATGGGGGGGGGGATACCTCCTGATGAAACACACACATGGGGGGGGGGATACCTCCTGATGAAACACACACACATGGGGGGGGGGGGATACCTCCTGATGAAACACACACTGGGGGGGGGATACCTCCTGATGAAACACACACATGGGGGGGGGGGATACCTCCTGATGAAACACACACACATGGGGGGGGGATACCTCCTGATGAAACACACACATGGGGGGGGGGGGATACCTCCTGATGAAACACACACATGGGGGGGGGGATACCTCCTGATGAAAAACACACACATGGGAGGGGGATACCTCCTGATGAAACACACACATGGGGGGGGGGGGGGATACCTCCTGATGAAACACACACACATGGGGGGGGGGGATACCTCCTGATGAAACACACACATGGGGGGGGGATACCTCCTGATGAAACACACACATGGGGGGGGGGGGGATACCTCCTGATGAAACACACACATGGGGGGGGGGATTACCTCCTGATGAAACACACACATGGGGGGGGATACCTCCTGATGAAACACACACACGGGGGGGGGATACCTCCTGATGAAACACACACATGGGGGGGGGGTACCTCCTGATGAAACACACACATGGGGGGGGGGGATACCTCCTGATGAAACACACACACGGGGGGGGGATACCTCCTGATGAAACACACACATATGGGGGGGGGGGGATACCTCTGATGAAACACACACATGGGGGGGGGATACCTCCTGATGAAACACACACATGGGGGGGGGGGGATACCTCCTGATGAAACACACACACGGGGGGGGGGTACCTCCTGATGAAACACACAAAGGGGGGGGGGGGGATACCTCCTGATGAAACACACACACGGGGGGGGGGGGATACCTCCTGATGAAACACCCACCTGGGGGGGGGATACCTCCTGATGAAACACACACATGGGGGAGGGGGGGGATACCTCCTGATGAAACACACACACATGGGGGGGGGATACCTCCTGATGAAACACACACATGGGGGGGGGGGATACCTCCTGATGAAACACACACCTGGGGGGGGGGGATACCTCCTGATGAAACACACACACATGGAGGGGGATACCTCCTGATGAAACACACATATGGGGGGGGGGGGGATACCTCCTGATGAAACACACACACATGGGGGGGGGGGATACCTCCTGATGAAACACACACATGGGGGGGGGATACCTCCTGATGAAACACACACATGGGGGGGGGGGGGGGAAACCTCCTGATGAAACACACACATGGGGGGGGGATACCTCCTGATGAAACACACATATGGGGGGGGGGATACCTCCTGATGAAACACACACATGGGGGGGGGGGATACCTCCTGATGAAACACACACACATGGGGGGGGGGATACCTCCTGATGAAACACACACATGGGGGGGGGGGATACCTCCTGATGAAACACACATATGGGGGGGGGGGATACCTCCTGATGAAACACACACATGGGGGGGGGGGGATACCTCCTGATGAAACACACACACATGGGGGGGGGGATACCTCCTGATGAAACACACACATGGGGGGGGGGGGATACCTCCTGATGAAACACACACATGGGGGGGGGGGATACCTCCTGATGAAACACACACATGGGGGGGGGGATACCTCCTGATGAAACACACACATGGGGGGGGGATACCTCCTGATGAAACACACACATGGGGGGGGGGGATACCTCCTGATGAAACACACACACATGGGGGGGGGATACCTCCTGATGAAACACACACACGGGGGGGGATACCTCCTGATGAAACACACACATGGGGGGGGGGGGGATACCTCCTGATGAAACACACACACGGGGGGGGGATACCTCCTGATGAAACACACACAAGGGGGGGGGATACCTCCTGATGAAACACACACATGGGGGGGGGGGGATACCTCCTGATGAAACACACACACATGGGGGGGGATACCTCCTGATGAAACACACACAAGGGGGGGGGGGATACCTCCTGATGAAACACACACACATGGGGGGGGATACCTCCTGATGAAACACACACACATGGGGGGGGATACCTCCTGATGAAACACACACACATGGGGGGGGGGATACCTCCTGATGAAACACACACATGGGGGGGGGGGATACCTCCTGATGAAACACACATATGGGGGGGGGGATACCTCCTGATGAAACACACACATGGGGGGGGGATACCTCCTGATGAAACACACACACGGGGGGGGGGGATACCTCCTGATGAAACACACACATGGGGGGGGGATACCTCCTGATGAAACACACACACATGGGGGGGGGGATACCTCCTGATGAAACACACACACATGGGGGGGGATACCTCCTGATGAAACACACACATGGGGGGGGGGGTACCTCCTGATGAAACACGGGGGCTCCTCTGTGGGCGCCCCCGTCTCTGCGTTGCGCAATGCGGCACTGCGGCTGCTTGCTGGAGGACATCAAGGCTGCGTGCTGTGTTTGGGCTGTTGGACGCGCTCTGCTTGTGGGGTCCTTTGTTTGGCCTCAAATGTTCATCAGAGGCTCATCTGGGATAAAAATAGACACGAGCGTCATCACGAGACTTTAATTAATCATGTTCATCGCATCACGAGACTTTGTCACATTTAGTTTATTGATGAGCCGATGACAAGAGAGAGAGAGTCGGGTTGGAAGCTCTATAGACACAAGGTGATGCTCTCTCTCTCTCTCTCTCTCTCTCTATCAATGTGGTCTCTCTCTCTATCAATGTGGTCTCTCTCTCTATCAATGTGGTCTCTCTCTCTCTCTCTGTATCAATGTGGTCTCTCTCTCTCTCTCTGTATCAATGTGGTCTCTCTCTCTATCAATGTGGTCTCTCTCTCTCTCTCTCTATCAATGTGGTCTCTCTCTCTCTCTATCAATGTGCGTCTCTCTCTCTCTCTGTATCAATGTGGTCTCTCGCTCTATCAATGTGGTCTCTCTCTCTCTCTCTCGCTCTATCAATGTGGTCTCTCTCTCTCTCTCTCTCTCTATCAATGTGGTCTCTCTCTCTCTCTCTCTGTGTATCAATGTGGTCTCTCTCTCTCTCTCTGTATCAATGTGGTCTCTCGCTCTATCAATGTGGTCTCTCTCTCTCTCTCTGTATCAATGTGGTCTCTCTCTCTATCAATGTGGTCTCTCTCTCTATCAATGTGGTCTCTCTCTCTCTCTCTCTCTGTATCAATGTGGTCTCTCTCTCTCTCTCTGTATCAATGTGGTCTCTCTCTCTCTGTATCAATGTGGTCTCTCTCTCTCTCTCTATCAATGTGGTCTCTCTCTCTCTCTCTGTATCAATGTGGTCTCTCTCTCTCTGTATCAATGTGGTCTCTCGCTCTATCAATGTGGTCTCTCTCTCTCTCTCTGTATCAATGTGGTCTCTCTCTCTATCAATGTGGTCTCTCTCTCTCTCTCTGTATCAATGTGGTCTCTCTCTCTCTGTATCAATGTGGTCTCTCTCTCTCTCTCTATCAATGTGGTCTCTCTCTCTCTCTCTGTGTATCAATGTGGTCTCTCTCTCTCTCTCTGTATCAATGTGGTCTCTCGCTCTATCAATGTGGTCTCTCTCTCTCTCTCTGTATCAATGTTGTCTCTCTCTCTATCAATGTGGTCTCTCTCTCTCTCTCTCTCTATCAATGTGGTCTCTCTCTCTCTCTCTCTATCAATGTGGTCTCTCTCTCTCTCTATCAATGTGCGTCTCTCTCTCTCTCTGTATCAATGTGGTCTCTCGCTCTATCAATGTGGTCTCTCTCTCTCTCTCTGTATCAATGTGGTCTCTCTCTCTATCAATGTGGTCTCTCTCTCTATCAATGTGGTCTCTCTCTCTCTCTCTCTGTATCAATGTGGTCTCTCTCTCTCTCTCTGTATCAATGTGGTCTCTCTCTCTCTCTCTGTATCAATGTGGTCTCTCTCTCTATCAATGTTGTCTCTCTCTCTCTGTATCAATGTGGTCTCTCGCTCTATCAATGTGGTCTCTCTCTCTCTCTCTGTATCAATGTTGTCTCTCTCTCTATCAATGTGGTCTCTCTCTCTCTCTCTCTCTATCAATGTGGTCTCTCTCTCTCTCTCTCTATCAATGTGGTCTCTCTCTCTCTCTATCAATGTGCGTCTCTCTCTCTCTCTGTATCAATGTGGTCTCTCGCTCTATCAATGTGGTCTCTCTCTCTCTCTCTGTATCAATGTGGTCTCTCTCTCTATCAATGTGGTCTCTCTCTCTATCAATGTGGTCTCTCTCTCTCTCTCTCTCTGTATCAATGTGGTCTCTCTCTCTCTCTCTGTATCAATGTGGTCTCTCTCTCTCTGTATCAATGTGGTCTCTCGCTCTATCAATGTGGTCTCTCTCTCTCTCTCTGTGTATCAATGTGGTCTCTCTCTCTCTCTCTCTCTCTCTCTCTATCAATGTGGTCTCTCTCTCTCTCTCTCTGTGTATCAATGTGGTCTCTCTCTCTCTCTCTCTCTCTCTCTCTATCAATGTGGTCTCTCTCTCTCTATCAATGTGCGTCTCTCTCTCTCTCTGTATCAATGTGGTCTCTCGCTCTCTCTCTCTCTCTCTCTGTGTATCAATGTGGTCTCTCGCTCTCTCTCTCTCTCTCTCTCTGTATCAATGTGGTCTCTCGCTCTCTCTCTCTCTCTCTCTGTGTATCAATGTGGTCTCTCTCTCTCTCTCTCTCTGTGTGTATCAATGTGGTCTCTCTCTCTATCAATGTGGTCTCTCTCTCTCTCTCTCTCTGTGTGTATCAATGTGGTCTCTCTCTCTCTCTCTCTGTATCAATGTGGTCTCTCTCTCTCTCTCTCTCTGTATCAATGTGGTCTCTCTCTCTCTCTCTGTATCAATGTGGTCTCTCTCTCTCTGTATCAATGTGGTCTCTCGCTCTATCAATGTGGTCTCTCTCTCTCTCTCTGTGTATCAATGTGGTCTCTCTCTCTCTCTCTCTCTCTCTCTCTCTATCAATGTGGTCTCTCTCTCTCTCTCTCTGTGTATCAATGTGGTCTCTCTCTCTCTCTCTCTCTCTCTCTCTATCAATGTGGTCTCTCTCTCTCTATCAATGTGCGTCTCTCTCTCTCTCTGTATCAATGTGGTCTCTCGCTCTCTCTCTCTCTCTCTCTGTGTATCAATGTGGTCTCTCGCTCTCTCTCTCTCTCTCTCTCTGTATCAATGTGGTCTCTCGCTCTCTCTCTCTCTCTCTCTGTGTATCAATGTGGTCTCTCTCTCTCTCTCTCTCTGTGTGTATCAATGTGGTCTCTCTCTCTATCAATGTGGTCTCTCTCTCTCTCTCTCTCTGTGTGTATCAATGTGGTCTCTCTCTCTCTCTCTCTGTATCAATGTGGTCTCTCGCTCTATCAATGTGGTCTCTCTCTCTCTCTCTGTGTATCAATGTGGTCTCTCTCTCTCTGTGTATCAATGTGGTCTCTCTCTCTCTCTCTCTGTGTGTATCAATGTGGTCTCTCTCTCTATCAATGTGGTCTCTCTCTCTCTCTCTCTGTGTATCAATGTGGTCTCTCTCTCTCTCTCTCTCTCTCTCTATCAATGTGGTCTCTCTCTCTCTATCAATGTGCGTCTCTCTCTCTCTCTGTATCAATGTGGTCTCTCTCTCTCTCTCTGTGTATCAATGTGGTCTCTCTCTCTCTCTCTCTGTATCAATGTGGTCTCTCGCTCTATCAATGTGGTCTCTCTCTCTCTCTCTGTGTATCAATGTGGTCTCTCTCTCTCTGTGTATCAATGTGGTCTCTCTCTCTCTCTCTCTGTGTGTATCAATGTGGTCTCTCTCTCTCTCTCTGTGTATCAATGTGGTCTCTCTCTCTCTCTCTCTGTATCAATGTGGTCTCTCGCTCTATCAATGTGGTCTCTCTCTCTCTCTCTGTGTATCAATGTGGTCTCTCTCTCTCTGTGTATCAATGTGGTCTCTCTCTCTCTCTCTCTGTGTGTATCAATGTGGTCTCTCTCTCTATCAATGTGGTCTCTCTCTCTCTCTCTCTACCGGGTTGAAGACACAGGAACAAAGCAGCAGCAGATAGAGAGACTCTCAGTTCGGGTTCGTAGTTATTTCATTTTAAACTTTAAAACTTCTCGGTCTGTGTTGTAACGTGTGTTGTTTCTAGATGCCAGTCAGTGAAATATGTGCACTATAATATCTGAGATAGCGTTGTTGGCTCGCGAGGTGTTGCAGCTAAAAGGCGCTTGAGAGGCTGCTGGCTTGAAGCGGGTACCTTTCAGCACCACCTGGAGTGGACAGCTCCCCAAGAACAAGTGAAGGAAGGCAGACAACATGGGGGGCAGGCCTGTTGTTGACCCCCCATGGGCCTGTTGTTGGGCCTGTTATTGGGCCTGTTGTTGACCCCCCATGGGCCTGTTGTTGACCCCCCATGGGCCTGTTGTTGACCCCCCATGGGCCTGTTGTTGACCCCCCCATGGGCCTGTTGTTGGGCCTGTTGTTGACCCCCCATGGGCCTGTTGTTGACCCCATGGGCCTGTTGTTGGGCCTGTTGTTGACCCCCCATGGGTCTGTTGTTGGGCCTGTTGTTGACCCCCCATGGGCCTGTTGTTGACCCCATGGGCCTGTTGTTGGGCCTGTTGTTGACCCCCCATGGGCCTGTTGTTGACCCCATGGGCCTGTTGTTGACCCCCCATGGGCCTGTTGTTGACCCCCCCATGGGACTGTTGTTGACCCCCCCATGGGACTGTTGTTGACCCCATGGGCCTGTTGTTGGGCCTGTTATTGGCCCCATGGGCCTGTTGTTGACCCCCCCATGGGACTGTTGTTGACCCCCCCATGGGACTGTTGTTGACCCCCCCATGGGACTGTTGTTGACCCCATGGGCCTGTTGTTGGGCCTGTTATTGGCCCCATGGGCCTGTTGTTGACCCCCCCATGGGACTGTTGTTGACCCCCCCATGGGACTGTTGTTGACCCCCCCATGGGACTGTTGTTGACCCCATGGGCCTGTTGTTGGGCCTGTTATTGGCCCCATGGGCCTGTTGTTGACCCCCCCATGGGACTGTTGTTGACCCCCCCATGGGACTGTTATTGGCCCCATGGGCCTGTTGTTGACCCCCCCATGGGACTGTTGTTGACCCCATGGGCCTGTTGTTGGGCCGGTGTTGAACTATTGATTCAACATAAAATGACTTGAAATTTAATAATAATGCATTTTATTTATAAAGCACTTTTCATTCAAAAAGAATCTGCTGTCACGACCGAACAAGGACTCCAAACTCACGACTCGAGGGAAAGCTACAACAAAAAATCGCCGTTTAATAAACTGGAACAAACAAACAGAAAATCAACATGAACAAAGTAGCAAAGAAACTAAACTGGGCAAATAGGAACAAAGTAACTAAATAACTAAATAACATGACCTGGTAACTGGTGCATTGCATGGAAAGGGCTGGTTCTCTGGCCCAGGACAAAGACAGACAATATATACACAGGTAAGGGCACAGGTGGAAACAATCAGGGGCGAGGCAGCCAATCAGATCAGAGGAACACCCAGGGGGAGGAACAAGAGGAGTTGACTTTCAAAATAAAACCGGAAATCACGAGACAACATGGACACAAGACAAACTGATTAACTCAACACCGTTTCTTGGACATGACATCTGCTATATTTAATGCAAACACACTTTAATTTAGTAATAACACCACTAGTTTTGTGAACTTATTTTTACTAGTTATTTTAAACCTTCATCATAGTTTTAGTAGAACGTTTAATATGTATAATGTTTTAGAATATACATGGTAAAATATAAACGGAAACATTATTTATATTTAAATTAAATGTAGTGTAACAACAACACACATTGTTACTGTTGTTTTAATGCAGCCATCTGTTCTCAAAGTTGTTGTCACTTCAAACTTGTTGTTGTTGTTGGCAGTGAAAGTTTGTGCAGAGCTTCATTTATTGGATAATAAACCACTCCAGTACAACTAAGTCATCATAAACACACGTTGAGAGCAGCTGCATTGGCATTCAAGAGCAGGAATATAGAAGCTGAATATTCATGCAGCTTTCTTCTGCTACATTTTAATCCATTTACTTAATTAATACACTGAAAAACAGTTAATACAATAATGAATTTCATTTGCATTTAAATGATGTGGTTACAAAAGCTATTAGTTAGCACATAATTACATGCAACGGTTTTGGATTAAATCCTAAAAATACTTTTAAAGGAGTTTCTTGTATCCTTCAGCAGAAGCTTTTTATGCTCAAGGAACATGATTTAGATAAGTTAATTGTAAAATGTAAAATGACATTAAAGCACAGTAAATTCATTACAAAATATTTAAAATTCCGTTGTCAATATAGGAGGTTAATCAAATGACTATTTCATCACTATTTAATTTCTGAAAATCAGTGAATATGATTCAACTTTATAATTATATTTGAATGTATTTGTTACTTAAGTTATTATAATTAACCACCAAAGAAGTCCTCTCAATCAGCCTTTTCTGTTTTAAAATGCACATCTGCAAGCATAACATGCTTATCATGTGACCAGAAATCCAGTGTGCTTCTCCTTTTTGTGTGATGTGTTGGTGTGTGACAGGTGAACAGGTGAACAGGTGAACAGCTGTTCAAAGAGTGGAGTGTTTGGATTCCTGTTTAAAAAAGCAGTTCATCTCCTTCCGATTGGTGGAGTGGAGGGGGAGGAGCCTGCGCCTCCGTTGACTCTTGTGGCTCCACCCTCTCAGCCCAGTGTGTGTGCGGCAGACAGAAAGAAAGAAAGATGGGAGTGACATGAGAGGAGAGAAAAAGAGAGAGACGAGTGAGAGAGCAGCAGGTGTGATGACATAATAAACTGCAGCAACACTGCAGCAGGAACAAAGGGTCATAAACACCGCCATGAAACAAAACGTGTTGTTTGATCTCACACACACGCACACACGCACACGCACACACACGCACACGCACACACACGCACACGCACACGCACACGCACACACACGCACACACAGTGTTCTTGGTTCCCATTGTTGGAAAGGGGTTTTATTGATTGCAGTCCTGATTTATCCTGCAGTATTGAACGCCTCACAGAAGAGCTTTCCGCCGAAGCCTTTTGAAGTTACTAAAACATGATATTGATTTGCTGAAACAAACAAGTAGCCAATGTTTACACCTCTATATGTCATTCCTCTAGATACCCAGTTCAGGATGTCCATTCTGGAGCGGCTGGAGCAGATGGAACAGAGGATGGCCGAGATAACCAATCAGAACCTCAGCTCGGAAACCATGGCAACCAAGGGTGGAGGACCGGAGGGAGGCGCAGCTACTGACCAGCAGTCTCAAGTAAAGCAGAAAAGGAGTTTGAACCAGTCTGTCAGGCCTTTCCACAAGAGTCCACAGACAAACATCTGTGTGCCTCTGATCCTCCAGATCTCTACCGATCAAGGCTCGTTCGAGGGTCGCGTGGTGGTGGTTTGTGAGAAGATGATGTCTCAGCCCTGCTGGGCTTCCTCTAACCAGCTGGTTCACAGCAAGAACTCCAGAGGGATGACCTTACTGCACCTGGCTGCAGCTCAGGGCTACGCGGGCCTCATTCAGACCCTCATTCGCTGGCGGTGAGCGACGCACAATCACAACGCACCGTGGAGAAGACCGACAGCTCATCTCACTCGTGTGGTTTTTTTGCTCTGCAGCACAAAGCATGCCGACAGTATTGACCTGGAGCTAGAGGTGGATCCCCTCAACGTAGACCACTTCTCCTGTACTCCTTTGGTGAGTAATGAATATCAGTATTTCAGAGTGGGCTTGAGTGTGTCTTTCTTTCCCGTGTGTGATCTTTCTCTGTGGCCTCCCCAGATGTGGGCCTGTGCTCTGGGCCACACCGAGGCAGCGTTGGTGCTTTATCAGTGGGACCCCAGAGCTCTGAATATTCCGGATTCGTTGGGCCGCCTGCCGCTCAACATCGCCCGATCCCGGGGCCACACTCGATTGGCTGAGCTCTTAGAGCAGCTGCAGCAGACCCCTCACGCTCAGGGCCCGCCTGCCGACACGTGGATGGACCGGTGGAGAGGAGAGTCCCAGACCAGCGGGATGAGCAACAGCCCCACGCCAACCCCTCGCTCAGGTGGGAACCAGTTGTCTCACTTTAAAGGCTGCTGGTCGTAGCTCCAAAGACGTGAGACTGACATCAGTCAAAGCCACTAAGAATATTTCCCAAATGTTAAACTATTCTTTTGAAAAACTTAACAGCCATGTGTCTTTCCAGTAACTCTGGATATTCTATACACCTCTTAATGGACAGTCTGAAATAAAAACACATTATCGCTGTCTAGTTCTAGGTCGGAGTGGGTAACATATCTTTTATTTGACATTTTAATAAGTTAAAATATCCACTGAAGCAGGAATCTTATCGTCCAGCATCTCTGTTCCCCCAGAGCTGAGGAGAGCCAGGACGGAGAGCCAGCCAGATAACCAGAACCCCAGCTGGAACCAAACCGGACACAGAGCCCAGCAGGGAACCCAAGGAGAACAGGGAGGCCCGCCCCCAGCCAAGAGACTCAAACCCAGCCCCGACACCCAGCAACAGCTAGCTAACTCAACCCCCCACCCTCTCTCCACCCTCCTCCACTTGTCCCGTAGTCCTAACCCTCCATGCTCTCTCCTCCCCAACACCCCACTAAATCAACCCTCCAACCTCAGCTGTCAGAACACACCTCCTGCTAGCTCCAGCCCAGATCGGCCTCAGCTCTCCGGCGCTCCATTCTCCCACCTGCAGGCCAGGATAGGGGGGTCCGGGAGGGGCACCAGGTGGAGTCTGAGACCGACTCTGGGCCAGCGTAGCCTAGCCAGGAGGATCCTAGGAAAAGAACGACTGGCCGTTCATCTGCGCCAAAGGGTGCTGTCCGACAGGGGGGAAGAGTCAGAGCTGCTGACCTATCAGGAGAACACAGAGGACCTGCAGGTAGGGGGGCCCTTCTGATCTGGTTCCTTCACCCAAACCTGCTGTACTGGATGTAATGGACAATGTGTACAGCGTGCTTGTGATAACATACATGAAACAATGCATACAAAAATTTATGAAAACAACACTTTGACCCTCAGTGTGAATAAGAGGAAACTCCCATGATGAGGTTATGACAGATAAGGATATATATTGTATACTTTATATACTATTTATATACTTTGTCTACATTGTGTCTTCTTCCACACAAGCAGACACACACTAATATACACACACAAACATACACATAAACATACATATGCTGATGCACAGACTTGTACATTTCTCACCTAAATGTCTAAAAAGTAGTCCTCGCCTTGAGTATCATTTAGGAATTAAAACAAATGCCCAAATGAAAGATATTACTTTGAGGACAGCGGGCGTGAATATAAATGTGTGCGTGACGTCTGCTCTGCGTGTCGTGCAGATGGACATCACGATGCTCGCTGACCACATCATGGAGGCTTCGACTTGTCGGCTGAAGCAAGAGGACCTGGAGCCTGAAGCCGGCTGCAGGAAGGTGGGGCTCAGTGGTGATGTCAAGTTACTGTCTGGCTACCTCGGGGAGGTGGAGAGGTGAGTCCAGGAAGTCCTGGTTCCTTTACCTCACTCATCAAAACGTCTTTCTTAGTATTCAACGTTTGCTTTCCTCCCTGCTTCCATCCAGGTTTCTATACTCCAAGTCCCAGACGCCGAGCCCCAGACCACCTCTCTCAGGGCCTGAGGACCCGCCGAGTCCACCGGCTAAAGAAGCCCGCTCCGCCCCCCCTGACTGGACCTCCTTCCTCTGTGCAGCTATGAAAGAAGAGAGGGTGAAGAAGGACTCCTGTCTGGCCATGACTGAGGCCGAGCAGGGGCAGCTGTACGAGACCATCAGGCATGCTCTGCACTCCCTCAGAAAACACAAGGTACACCTGCTGCACTTCTTTGGAAAGGTATAAGGTGTGCCCAATAACCTGATGCACGTGCTTTTTAATACGGGTTATATCTCTATTGCAATCTTAAGCTCAAAAGACAATGAGCCGTTGAACATGTTCCCATTCAGGGCCCCATTCAGGAACACCGGAGAGAGATGGCAGCAGTGATCCAGCGCTGCTACAAGAGACACAAGCAGGTGAGACAGGTGAGACACACGCAGGTGAGACAGGTGAGACAGGTGAGACACACGTAGGAGAGACAGGTGAGACACACGCAGGTGAGACAGGTGAGACACACGCAGGTGAGACAGGTGAGACACACACAGGTGAGACAGGTGAGACACACACAGGTGAGACAGGTGAGACACACAGGTGAGACAGGTGAGACAAAAGCAGGTGAGACAGGTGAGACACAATCAGGTGAGACACACGCAGGTGAGACAGGTGAGACACAAGCAGGAGAGACACACGCAGGAGAGACAGGTGAGACACACGCAGGTGAGACACACGCAGGTGAGACACACACAGGTGAGACAGCTGAGACACAAGCAGGAGAGACAGGTGAGACACACACAGGTGAGACACACGCAGGTGAGACAGCTGAGACACAAGCAGGAGAGACAGGTTAGACACACGCAGGTGAGACAGGTGAGACACAAGCAGGTGAGACACACACAGGAGAGACACACGCAGGTGAGACACACGCAGGTGAGACACAAGCAGGAGAGACACACGCAGGACAGACAGGTGAGACACACGCAGGAGAGACAGGTGAGACACAAGCAGGAGAGACACACACAGATGAGACAGGTGAGACACAAGCAGGAGAGACACACGCAGGACAGACAGGTGAGAGACACGCAGGTGAGACAGGTGAGACACAAGCAGGAGAGACACACACAGGTGAGACAGGTGAGACACAAGCAGGAGAGACACACGCAGGAGAGACAGGTGAGACACATGCAGGTGAGACACAAGCAGGTGAAACACAAGCAGGTGAGGCACACACAGGTGAGACAGGTGAGACACACGCAGGTGAGACAGGTGAGACACACACAGGTGAGACAGGTGAGACACAAGCAGGAGAGACACACACAGGTGAGACAGGTGAGACACACGCAGGACAGGCAGGTGAGACACACGCAGGTGAGACAGGTGAGACACACGCAGGTGAAACACAAGCAGGTCAGACACACGTAGGTGAGACAGGTGAGAGACAAGCAGGTGAGACACACACAGGTGAGACACAAGCAGGAGAGACACAAGCAGGTGAGACAGGTGAGACACAAGCAGGTGAGACACATGCAGGAGAGACAGGTGAGACACACACAGGTGAGACACAAGCAGGAGAGACACAAGCAGGTGAGACAGGTGAGACACAAGCAGGTGAGACACATGCAGGAGAGACAGGTGAGACACAAGCAGGTGAGACACAAGCAGGAGAGACAGGTGAGACACAAGCAGGTGAGACAGGTGAGGCACACACAGGTGAGACACAAGCAGGAGAGACACAAGCAGGTGAGACAGGTGAGACACACACAGGTGAGACACAAGCAGGAGAGACACACGCAGGAGAGACAGGTGAGACACACGCAGGTGAGACAGGTGAGACACAAGCAGGAGAGACACACGCAGGAGAGACAGGTGAGACACACGCAGGTGAGACACACGCAGGTGAGACACACACAGGTGAGACAGCTGAGACACAAGCAGGAGAGACAGGTGAGACACACACAGGTGAGACACACGCAGGTGAGACAGCTGAGACACAAGCAGGAGAGACAGGTTAGACACACGCAGGTGAGACAGGTGAGACACAAGCAGGTGAGACACACACAGGAGAGACACACGCAGGTGAGACACACGCAGGTGAGACACAAGCAGGAGAGACACACGCAGGACAGACAGGTGAGACACACGCAGGAGAGACAGGTGAGACACAAGCAGGAGAGACACAAGCAGGTGAGACAGGTGAGACACAAGCAGGAGAGACACACGCAGGACAGACAGGTGAGAGACACGCAGGTGAGACAGGTGAGACACAAGCAGGAGAGACACACACAGGTGAGACAGGTGAGACACAAGCAGGAGAGACACACGCAGGACAGACAGGTGAGAGACACGCAGGTGAGACAGGTGAGACACAAGCAGGAGAGACACACACAGGTGAGACAGGTGAGACACAAGCAGGAGAGACAGGTGAGACACACGCAGGAGAGACAGGTGAGACACAAGCAGGAGAGACACAAGCAGGTGAGACAGGTGAGACACAAGCAGGAGAGACACACGCAGGACAGACAGGTGAGAGACACGCAGGTGAGACAGGTGAGACACAAGCAGGAGAGACACACACAGGTGAGACAGGTGAGACACAAGCAGGAGAGACACACGCAGGAGAGACAGGTGAGACACATGCAGGTGAGACACAAGCAGGTGAAACACAAGCAGGTGAGGCACACACAGGTGAGACAGGTGAGACACAAGCAGGAGAGACACACGCAGGACAGACAGGTGAGAGACACGCAGGTGAGACAGGTGAGACACAAGCAGGAGAGACACACACAGGTGAGACAGGTGAGACACAAGCAGGAGAGACACACGCAGGACAGACAGGTGAGAGACACGCAGGTGAGACAGGTGAGACACAAGCAGGAGAGACACACACAGGTGAGACAGGTGAGACACAAGCAGGAGAGACAGGTGAGACACACGCAGGAGAGACAGGTGAGACACAAGCAGGAGAGACACAAGCAGGTGAGACAGGTGAGACACAAGCAGGAGAGACACACGCAGGACAGACAGGTGAGAGACACGCAGGTGAGACAGGTGAGACACAAGCAGGAGAGACACACACAGGTGAGACAGGTGAGACACAAGCAGGAGAGACACACGCAGGAGAGACAGGTGAGACACATGCAGGTGAGACACAAGCAGGTGAAACACAAGCAGGTGAGGCACACACAGGTGAGACAGGTGAGACACACGCAGGTGAGACAGGTGAGACACACACAGGTGAGACACAAACAGGAGAGACAGGTGAGACACAAGCAGGAGAGACACACACAGGTGAGACAGGTGAGACACACGCAGGACAGGCAGGTGAGACACACGCAGGTGAGACAGGTGAGACACACGCAGGTGAAACACAAGCAGGTCAGACACACGTAGGTGAGACAGGTGAGAGACAAGCAGGTGAGACACACACAGGTGAGACACAAGCAGGAGAGACACAAGCAGGTGAGACAGGTGAGACACATGCAGGTGAGACACATGCAGGAGAGACAGGTGAGACACACACAGGTGAGACACAAGCAGGAGAGACACAAGCAGGTGAGACAGGTGAGACACAAGCAGGTGAGACACATGCAGGAGAGACAGGTGAGACACAAGCAGGTGAGACACAAGCAGGAGAGACAGGTGAGACACAAGCAGGTGAGACAGGTGAGGCACACACAGGTGAGACACAAGCAGGAGAGACACAAGCAGGTGAGACAGGTGAGACACAAGCAGGAGAGACACAAGCAGGTGAGACACACGCAGGTGAGACACACGCAGGTGAGACACACGCAGGTGAGACACACGCAGGTGAGACACACGCAGGTGAGACACAAACAGGTGAGACAGGTGAGGCACACACAGGTGAGACACACACAGGTGAGACACAGCAGGTGAGACGGCCTGATGGGATTGATGACATTGATTGATGGAAATTTATTAACACAACTATGATGCACATGCCCTCCAGCTGTGATCAATCGATTTGAGATAGCAGAAGGAAACAAAATGATTACAAAAATTGAGAAATACAAAATGATGATACAATGGTACTGTGGATTAAACACAACAACGGTACACGTCATTTATGGGATGGTTCACGCTGCGTACTTCTCCCTCTCAGTATGCACTTTATAAGAGGATGACCCTGGCAGCCATCCTGATCCAGAGTCGGTTCCGGAGTTTCCATGAGCAGAGGAAGTTCCAACAGAGTCGAAGAGCAGCGGTCCTCATCCAGCAATACTACCGCTCCTATCGACACTCCCTCGGGTACTTCACTCTCTCACACGAAGGACATAAGTATACAAGAGACGTCACTCTCTCACACACTTAAAGGACATAAGTATACAAGAGACTTCACTCTCTCACACACTTAAAGGACATAAGTATACAAGAGACTTCACTCTCTCACACACTTAAAGGACATAAGTATACAAGAGACTTCACTCTCTCTCACACGAAGGACATAAGTATACAAGAGACTTCACTCTCTCACACACTTAAAGGACATAAGTATACAAGAGACTTCACTCTCTCTCACACTTAAAGGCCATAAGTATACAAGAGACGTCACTCTCTCTCACACGAAGGACATAAGTATACAAGAGACTTCACTCTCTCTCACACGAAGGACATAAGTATACAAGAGACTTCACTCTCTCTCACACGAAGGACATAAGTATACAAGAGACTTCACTCTCTCACACACTTAAAGGACATAAGTATACAAGAGACTTCACTCTCTCACACACTTAAAGGACATAAGTATACAAGAGACTTCACTCTCTCACACACTTAAAGGACATAAGTATACAAGAGACTTCACTCTCTCACACACTTAAAGGACATAAGTATACAAGAGACTTCACTCTCTCTCACACTTAAAGGCCATAAGTATACAAGAGACTTCACTCTCTCACACACGAAGGACATAAGTATACAAGAGACTTCACTCTCTCTCACACGAAGGACATAAGTATACAAGAGACTTCACTCTCTCTCACACGAAGGACATAAGTATACAAGAGACTTCACTCTCTCACACACTTAAAGGCCATAAGTATACAAGAGACGTCACTCTCTCTCACACGAAGGACATAAGTATACAAGAGACGTCACTCTCTCTCACACGAAGGACATAAGTATACAAGAGACTTCACTCTCTCTCACACGAAGGACATAAGTATACAAGAGACTTCACTCTCTCTCACACGAAGGACATAAGTATACAAGAGACTTCACTCTCTCACACACTTAAAGGCCATAAGTATGCAGAGATGTCTTCTGACTCCTGAGTCTTCCTCCACAGCATCCTCCTGACAAAGAAACAGAACCAGGCTGCTCGCAAGATCCTGAGGTTCCTTCTCCGATGCCGCCACAGGTGAGGCCAACACCTCCTCACCCCACTGCACACACACACACACACACACACACACACACGTTCATGCGCTCTCCCCATTGATGCTAATCCTTGGTGTTGTTCTACTGTTCCTGTGAAGCCCCTTGATGGACCACAGGCCTCTGAAGCGGGTGAGTTTCCTTTCTTTTTTCTTCCCTCTCTCCTGTTTGCATGTCAGGGAGGGAGAGGGGGTCCTTTTGGCTCTCTCTCCCTCTCTTCTTCTTCCCTCCCTCCCATTCTCTCTCACATGCACAAGTATACACAAGTACACACAAGTACACGTCTCCGTCTCCAATGTGTGTGTGTCTTTCCCACCAGGGCCAGAGAGCAGAGAAGGGCCAGGGGTCCTGAGAGCCCACCGCCCCCTCAGCCTGTGAGCTATCAACCCCCCCGGCCCTCCATCTCCCCCCCCCCCCTTCTTTCTCACCCCATCTCCCTGTTCTCTCGAGAAGGAAACCCACTCTTCCCAGGCAGACTGAGGACAGGACAGGTGTCCATCATGGCAGCTCAGACAGCCTGCTGGGTCGAGCCCACAGCTCCTCCTCCACAGTTCACTGGGAGGCCATCACATTGACCTCATGGCATCCTTTGCACTCCTCATGGTGGCCGAGAAGAAGAGAGAGCACGAGGAGGCGCCCGGCCACGACATCCAGACTTTCGCGGCGGCGTCTGGACGTGCTCCGGATTAAAGCTCCTTCCACATGCAGAAAACATACAAATCCGGTTGCGTTTTGTATCCAAACAGAAATCCATGAAAGAATAAGAAAACATAAACCAAAAAACTCACTTCTGTGTTGCATTTGCATGCAAGGTTTCTTGGCTTCTTCCTCCTCTCCATCACCCTGAAGAGCCCCAGTGTCTCTCACTCTCACTCTGACTCACAGAGCTACTCGTCCGTCACCCGGTCCAAAGGGGAGGAACTGCACTTGAATGTAAGGGCGTTGATGGCCGGGGTCTGGATAACGATGTCTTCATGTGTTCCTTGGACTTTGTGTGGAGGCAGCACCCTGCTCTCCTGGCGTGGTGTCCGTGTGTTCAACTCGATGCATGTTTGAGCCGTGAGCTCCTGCATGCTTGCCAAACTGCTTTAGTGTTGTTTCTTTTGTATTTCTATGTGTAGTCGTGTCACTTACGTCCTCATCGACTGATCCTCGCCCTGTGTAATGTGAACTGTGTAAGGACAAATGACTTATTTCGGGTGCTTTTTTTATTTTGTACTTAATTTATTTATTTAAGGGTCTAATTATTTATTTAATTGGCTCAAGAGTGGTTCAGCTTGAGACTGGTTGTCCCCCCTTGTGTGGTAAAATATGACATGTCCCAATGGTTAAATGTCTCTGTTAGTTTGTTCTTTGCGTGAACCTCTGAACTAACTTTGAGGAGAGTCACATACCATGGCCTTGACTTCTTCTGGACTCTGAGGGGTCTCTATGCTCACTCTGTACAGGACATGGGTCGCATACAGGGCATTGGTCCCCATACTAGCCCATGTGGGCAATCAAATCCATATTTTGGACTATTGCATATTCCTGTATATAAACTGACGAGGTAAGGGGATACAAGGACCCTGAAACTTTTTCATAAGAGGACTGTATTTAAGATTATAAATTATTTTACTCCCATAATGAGAACTTAAGACAGAGACCTGGGTACACAGGATGCTTGTAAATAATGTAGATATTACAAACGGAGTAATGTGCATGAGATTTAAGACAAAGAAACAGCAAAAAGAAGACGCTAGTGGCTCTGGACTGTGAGAGGATTTTAACTGCTTCACTTTAAGAATATCCAGTATAAGTGTTACTGAAAAGAACATTTTGTTAAAGCATGCAACTGAAAAATCTAACGTTAGAATTATAAGTGGGAAAACAAACTTAGCTGAAACTTCAGATTTTTCAGACAAAACATTAACATTTGTGCTTTTGTTTCTTGGCTCGCAAAAATTAAACCCTTTTTGCCAGTAGTGCCAATTATTATGAATGCTATTTTGCCTAACAATATGTTATGTTGGGGAAGCCAACACCCAAAAGATATCAGTAAGATCCACAGACAATAAACCTGGGTACCAGAGACGGGTTCTGGGGTGGAGTCCACAGTATGAAGATGATACTAATGGCGACGGTCATTTTAATATGAATGCAATGAATGATGACCCAAAACTACATGATGTGGTTGTGCTTCAGCAACATACTCTCTTTTATCAAGACCATAATCTCACCAGAGGATCCGGCCTGGCCTCCAGTCAAAGCTCTCCATCTCCAACAGAATGTCTCCTCCTTTGGTTACGTCTTCTTTTCTCCTCATCGTCACTGCCATCATGATACGACATGTACGTTAGACTTCTGGAAAGCTCTGTTTAGAAAGTGCCTGCTCAATAACAGAAAAGTGCAAGCGAATATCAGGAAATATCTATTGTATGTCCTCCAAAAGGCTGTTTATTTTCCTAAAGTGTGTGTTCAAAGTGTTCAGCTTGATCTGAGTCTAAGTTAGGAGCTCTAATCTGTGGCTGAATGGATGCTCATGGCCTGGTGGGTGCTGTGTGTGGCTTCATGAGACCGTAATTACAGTATCACTTGTGTCAGTGTTAGACTCCTCTGTGTGTGAAAGGCAGCGCTGACTCACTTTCCTCAAGAGAAACACCGTGCAGCATTTGAAGGAAAGCATAACCCAACAGGACGAATAGCTTCCTTTCTTTTTCACACACACACACACACACACACACACACACACACACACACGTGTACACGTTCAGAAACAGCAACACTCTTTCTCCCTGTGCTTGTGTCTTTGGGAACAATGGAATCTCTCCCTCAGACTTTACTCAGGGTTGAAGAACAGGGAGATGGTATGTGTGGTGTGATGGTTGCTGACACAGAGTTGTATGTACTGGTGAGCGTGTGCACGTGTGTGTGCGTGTGCACGTGTGTGTGTTTGTGTATGTTAGGGATACTCCAGTTGTTCTTCACCTCGTGTCCGCTCATGTCCTTCTCATAGTCTCCTTCTGTGAGGAAGCAAGTGCTGCTTCATCGAGCTGCCTTCGCATCGCTTTTTCTACAAGAAAAGAAAATCTCCAAATCCGGTATTTTATCGGATTTGGTTTGATTAATAACTAAATTGGAAGCAAGTAATACGTATTGTTTCTATTGAAATACTTGCTCTTGTCTTAAACGCACAAGATTCTTGATACAAATAGTTCTTAAATAAAAAAAGGTAACGGCCACACATCGCCTCAATTTTCTTAAGTAAAAAGAAAAAGATAGTACACTGAAAGATTGACAATTGGACGACCTCTATTATGCGTGTTTGACATGTTTTCTGTATTTTCATCATACTGAGAGACAGCCATGGTTAGGGCCGCGCTGCCGGGAGCATTCATGGATCACGAGAACCTCCTCTTGACCCTCCTCTCACATCAGCACTCACAACACTGCTTTGGCCTCATAGATATACTCTATATATATATATATATATATATATATATATATATATATATATATATATATATATATATATACATACATACATACAGTCAAATATACACACAGGCCAACATGCAAATGCTTGCGCTTATCAGCATACACACACACATGAAAGTAGGCACACGGATTGCAGATATTCCATCAATATGTCCATGTTTTTGAAGAGGACGGTGACTGTAAAAAGTATATAGAGTAGGAAAAAAATTATAACATTAAGAAATAATGCCATAGTAGACAGCTGGTAGACATGCACAGAGATGGCCTCTGTTCTCATAGGAATGAGGCCTTGTTTTGAGGGGGCGTGGCCAAACTCCACATTGCATGCTAGAATGGTCGACCTTTATAGATAACCTCTGGCTCGACCTCTCCTCGCCGCCTTCTTCACCCGTCTTACCTCTCTCATCTCCTGCTGTACTCACACTTGCCTGCTGTTGTGTTCTCCATGCCAATCTCAGACTTTCATTCCTCTTTTTTATTTTTCCGTAGCCTAGTTTTTACTTTGTTTGTTTTACAAACGTGCATGCACAAGCATCACTGAACTGTTGATGTTTTTAAAAGAATACTTTGTTGCTGAGGCCATGCAAAGTGTTTTGAATATTGCCCTTATATGTGGAAAATGTCTTCTGAATGCTTTACATAATTTCTGCTGTAAAATGAAATCAGAATAAAAAGAAAATTTGCACTTTAACTTATTTATTTTGCCTCGTATTTATTGATGTAGTGTTTTTTAAAGAGAAAGTCGTACGTATGTTTTACTGCTTTTCTTATTTCATATTCTCAATCTGGGTCCATCGTATTTCTATACATGTTAGACCTTCATTTGCTCTTTGCTGGCTGGAGACACTTTGATGTTCTCCAGTTACCTCCAGAACCACCAGCCTGCACATTACTTCTTATACCTAAAGATGATATTCAGATGTGTGCACGCCTCCATGAGATCATCTATGATGTAAAGATGATATTTAGATGTGTGCAGCATGAGATCATCTATGATGTAAAGATGATATTCAGATGTGTGCAGCATGAGATCATCTATGATGTAAAGATGATATTCAGATGTGTGCAGCATGAGATCATCTACGATGTAAAGATGATATTTAGATGTGTGCAGCATGAGATCATCTATGATGTAAAGATGATATTCAGATGTGTGCAGCATGAGATCATCTACGATGTAAAGATGATATTTAGATGTGTGCAGCATGAGATCATCTATGATGTAAAGATGATATTTAGATGTGTGCAGCATGAGATCATCTATGATGTAAAGATGATATTCAGATGTGTGCAGCATGAGATCATCTACGACGTAAAGATGATATTTAGATGTGTGCAGCATGAGATCATCTATGATAAAGAAGTGAACACGCCTCCATGAGATCATCTATGATGTAAAGATGATATTCAGATGTGTGCAGCATGAGATCATCTATGATAAAGAAGTGAACACGCCTCCATGAGATCATCTATGATGTAAAGATGATATTTAGATGTGTGCAGCATGAGATCATCTATGATGTAAAGATGATATTTAGATGTGTGCAGCATGAGATCATCTATGATGTAAAGATGAGATTCAGATGTGTGCACGCCTCCATGAGATCATCTATGATGTAAAGATGATATTCAGATGTGTGCAGCATGAGATCATCTATGATAAAGAAGTGAACACGCCTCCATGAGATCATCTATGATGTAAAGATGATATTTAGATGTGTGCAGCATGAGATCATCTATGATAAAGAAGTGAACACGCCTCCATGAGATCATCTATGATGTAAAGATGATATTCAGATGTGTGCAGCATGAGATCATCTATGATAAAGAAGTGAACACGCCTCCATGAGATCATCTACGATGTAAAGATGATATTTAGATGTGTGCAGCATGAGATCATCTATGATGTAAAGATGATATTCAGATGTGTGCACGCCTCCATGAGATCATATATGATGTAAAGATGATATTCAGATGTGTGCAGCATGAGATCATCTACGATGTAAAGATGATATTTAGATGTGTGCAGCATGAGATCATCTATGATGTAAAGATGATATTTAGATGTGTGCAGCATGAGATCATATATGATGTAAAGATGATATTCAGATGTGTGCACGCCTCCATGAGATCATATATGATGTAAAGATGATATTCAGATGTGTGCAGCATGAGATCATCTATGATGTAAAGATGATATTCAGATGTGTGCACGCCTCCATGAGATCATCTATGATGTAAAGATGATATTTAGATGTGTGCAGCATGAGATCATCTATGATGTAAAGATGATATTCAGATGTGTGCACGCCTCCATGAGATCATATATGATGTAAAGATGATATTCAGATGTGTGCAGCATGAGATCATCTATGATGTAAAGATGATATTTAGATGTGTGCAGCATGAGATCATCTATGATGTAAAGATGATATTCAGATGTGTGCAGCATGAGATCATATATGATGTAAAGATGATATTCAGATGTGTGCAGCATGAGATCATCTACGATGTAAAGATGATATTTAGATGTGTGCAGCATGAGATCATCTATGATGTAAAGATGATATTCAGATGTGTGCAGCATGAGATCATCTACGATGTAAAGATGATATTTAGATGTGTGCAGCATGAGATCATCTACGATGTAAAGATGATATTTAGATGTGTGCAGCATGAGATCATCTATGATGTAAAGATGATATTCAGATGTGTGCAGCATGAGATCATCTACGATGTAAAGATGATATTTAGATGTGTGCAGCATGAGATCATCTATGATGTAAAGATGATATTCAGATGTGTGCAGCATGAGATCATCTATGATGTAAAGATGATATTTAGATGTGTGCAGCATGAGATCATCTATGATGTAAAGATGATATTCAGATGTGTGCAGCATGAGATCATCTATGATGTAAAGATGATATTTAGATGTGTGCAGCATGAGATCATCTATGATAAAGAAGTGAACACGCCTCCATGAGATCTTCTTCCTCCAGACTTCTCAGTGCATCCTCAGGTGTAAGCTCCTCACTGGTCATGAAGGCCCAGTCGTGTGTAGGCCCGGTGGTTTCTAGGCCCAGTCCCAGGCTGTGTGGAACATATTGGTCCTACCGGGAAATCACTGGTATTTTCTACATTACGTCACGACCATTTCCTTTTACCGTAAAACCCGTCGTTGCCTTGTCCCTGCTCGTGTGAACCCGGTGCCGACTGTGTCTGGACCTCCTCTGGGGACAACGGGGCGACCCTGACACCGTTGAGAGTGACGTCGTATGACCACGGAGCCTGTCGCCGTTGAGATCCGGTAAGAAGCTGCGCTCATCTCCGTGCGCCACGGTAAATACGGTAGTAACCGGAAATAACGTACGAATCGCAGCTGATATAAGGACGTGGTTGTTCCGGTGAAAAGGGGATTTGCTGCTGGAAGGCAGGCGGTTTTAGAGTGTAATTTATTATGTTTTAATCAACAAATGTATATATTTTTTAGCAGCAGACGATTAAGTGTAGTATTGCTATGACACCTGCGCGTTTTCCTTCTGGAAACTCGCTCCTGTGAGGCCTCCCCGCTGCCCGGCTCGCCATCGACTGAAGAAACAATGACGGCCTAGCGAGCGTCGGACGTTAGCTAGCAGGGAGCTAACGGGGAGCTAGCGGAAGCTAACGGGGAGCTAGCGGAAGCTAACGGGGAGCTAGCGGAAGCTAACGGGGAGCTAGCGGAAGCTAACGGGGAGCTAGCGGACGTAAACGGCGAGCTAACAGGCAGCTAGCAGAAGCTAACGGGGAGCTAACAGGAAGCTAACAGGGTAGCGCTGCAGTGGGATTTAAACCTCGACGCCGTAATAACATCCAGGCCGGTATGTAACCACAGTTTCTCACATAAAAGCAGTTTGTTCATGCAGTCCATTTAAACTGGACGTGACGGTACGTTAGCTCGATAAGCCACTAATCCTCTTTTCATTAAGTTAAGCTCGCAGCTCGTCGTTGCTTCTAAATGCTGTTCGTGCAACAGCGGCTTTATTATGTCATGACGTGCACGCGTATGTGTTTACGGGTGTTGTCGCGTGCATGATTTACGTTGAAGTATAACATGGTAAGATACGTTAATGGTGAATGACTTTTATAACCAAGAGCAGACCGGTAGAGGAGCCAAAGGACCGGGAGCTTAACGTTCTCCTCCCATTGATGGGTCGTTAGTGTTTACATGTTGCTGCTTTGTTGTTGTGTTTGGATTAAACTCTGTTGGCAGTTTATTAGGGACAGCTAACTAAACCTATTGTAGTGTAAAGGATACATGTCCAGTGTAAGGAGGTCTGCAGCTTATCAATTAAAGCGATGACTTCATTGATAAATACGTTGTTTCGTTTTTTAAAACGCTGTCACAATTCCTCATCTTGAAAGGACTCGTTTGGTCCGACAGTCCGGACCAGAAGATGTTCTTCATTTCTATCCAATGTGACTGAAGTCCGGCTGAAACAGTCATTCGCTGCGTTAGTTCTGTTTCATTCATTGGTGTTCAGTGTGTAGTTTGAGGGTGCTGTTAATGTGCATATTGGGAGCTGTAACATTTGGTCCTGGATATGAACGGGCTGGACAGTTGTATTAGACTGTGTTCATTTCAGCTAAGCACACCAAATACATGCTGCATATTATGCATAGTTTATTCCTAGTCTTAAGACCAATGAAGGTGATTCAGTGTCTTGGTTTGGTATCTAATTCTCACGACTCTTTTCAGCTATGAGCTCCCAGCTGCAGGTCTTCTCTCCTCCCTCCATCTCCTCCAGTGCCTTTTGCCGCGTGAAGAAGGTGAAGGTGGAGAGCAATGTTTGGGACGTGTCCACCACCGACGCGTACGGCTCCCTAGCGGGCCAGTCGGCATACACCTTTGCCCCCGCCATGGCCGTGGCACCCTTTGCGCCATCCCTGGTCTTCCCCCCCGCAGCACCCGGCTCCAGAGGTCAGGTGGTGGTGCGGGCAGCCGACAGCACCGGCAGTCTCCCCCGTGGATCCAGCCGCCGCGTGGCGGAGCAGGCAGCGGCTGAAACGAGGGGGCACAGGCACGGGCAGAAGAGAAAGGTCGAGGAAACCAACGAAGGCAGCGGGAGTGGATGTGGCAGCGTCCAAATATTGGAGGAGCTCTCCGCCCCCGCAGCAACCTACTCCACCCGTACCGGCGGCGGCACGGGCCAGTCCATCCCCCACTCGGCTCCAACCACCAAGAGCAGCAGCTCCAACGGCGAAGGGGACTACCAGCTGGTGCAGCACGAGATCCTCTGCTCCGTGTCCTGCAGCTACGAGGTGCTGGAGTTTTTAGGAAGAGGCACATTTGGTCAAGTGGCCAAGTGCTGGAAGAGGGGTACCAATGAGATCGTGGCCATCAAGATCCTGAAGAACCATCCCTCGTACGCTCGTCAGGGACAAATTGAGGTATTTAAAGATGATTTAGTTGGTGACACATTTGTGTATCCGGCTTTGATGGCTGAGGGCTGCATATATCTTTTATTTAGCTCACTCTTCCATCCATTACTTGAATAAGTGGGTTAAAACAAGTGTATGTTAATAGAACAAATATCATATGACCCTAGTAGTGTGCAGGGTGAAAGGTAGGCTGAAGCTCCCCTCTGAAACGTGTTCACTTGAAACCTAAAGAACCGTTGAAATCATAGAAAATGATCGTGTGTGTATTATTTTATTATACACAGCATGAATCATTGTGGAGCAAACTTCATCTCTGGTTACTGGCCTTCACTCATTGTTCTTGTTATGAAACGTGAATGATCATCTTTAATGGAGTCACACGTGCTCTCCAACAGGTGGGCATCCTAAACCGGCTGAGTGCGGAGAATGCTGACGAGTACAACTTTGTGCGTTCATACGAATGCTTCCAGCACAAGGGTCACACCTGCCTGGTGTTTGAGATGCTGGAGCAGAACCTGTACGACTTCCTGAAGCACAGCAAGTTCAGCCCGCTCCCCCTGAGGCACATCAGACCCATCCTCCAGCAGGTGGGCAGACCTTCAACTGGTGGAGCCATCATGCTGTTTATGTTGTCGTGTTTTACATAAACATGTGCATGTTGCGGTCTCTAGGTGGCTACAGCGCTCATGAAACTGAAGAGCCTCGGTCTGATTCATGCAGACCTGAAGCCCGAGAACATCATGCTGGTGGACCCCCTCAGACAGCCCTACAGGGTGAAGGTCATCGACTTTGGCTCCGCCAGCCACGTGTCCAAAGCGGTCTGCTCGACCTACTTACAGTCTCGCTACTACAGGTGAGCGGCTGCCTTCGGTCTACACACGAGAACGAATGGAGACGCATGAGCCACGTTACCGTGACAACCCTTTGTGGTTCAGTTTCCTCGGTACTCGACCGTTAACCTCTCTTTGCCGTCAGGGCTCCGGAGATCATTTTGGGTTTGCCGTTCTGCGAGGCCATCGACATGTGGTCTTTGGGCTGCGTGATTGCGGAGCTGTTTCTGGGTTGGCCCCTCTACCCCGGAGCCTCCGAGTACGACCAGGTGAGTAGTGATGTCACCAAGAGACGCCAACGTGTAGCCCCAAACTGGAAGGCTGCTGCCGGCGGTCAGATCCATGTGCTGGTCTCTCATTCTCAACGTGGATGTTTCTCTGGTCGCTTCCAGATCCGGTACATCTCCCAGACTCAAGGCCTGCCTGCAGAATACCTGCTGAGCGCCGGAACTAAAACCAGTCGCTTCTTCAACCGAGGACCCGACTCCAGCTACCCGCTGTGGAGGCTGAAGGTTAGGAGAACCTCATTAAGTATCTGATTATGAATTAGGCTTCAGAGGACTATTGGGGATATCAGAACATTACTGAATATGTTTAAATATAAAGAATTTAATTATTTAATAAATCATACCGATGACATTTAGTGTATAAGAAATAGTTTTGACTCGTACTAAAACAGAAAAGGGTTCTTCTTTCCAGACTCCATCAGAGCATGAAATGGAGATGGGCATCAAGTCCAAGGAGGCCAGGAAGTACATCTTCAACTGTCTGGATGACATGATGCAGGTAGAAGGCTTTCACTCACACTTTTTACTCCATACAACCACATGCCCTAATATATTGTTTGTCCTATTTATCACCTTCTATGTATTCCAGGTAAACCTGTCTTCTCATCTGGAGGGCACGGACATGCTGGCCGAGAAAGCTGACCGGCGAGAGTTCATAGACCTCTTGAAGCGGATGCTCCGTCTGGACGCCGACAAAAGGATCACGCCCACCAAGACTCTGGGTCACCCCTTTGTCACGATGAGCCACCTCATGGATTATCCCCACAGCTCGCAGTGAGTGAACGACGCGCTGCTGCTGCACGTGCACGCGTTTATTTAGACGTCGTCTAATTGCCCCCTTCTCTCCAGTGTGAAGTCCTGCTTCCAGAACATGGAGATCTGTAAGCGCCGCAACTCCTACGATGGCAGCAAGCCGCTGTACTCCACCAGCGCGGTGCCCAGCGCTGCAGCGGGCAACCTCACCGTCACCTTCAGTAGCCAGCTCAACCAGCACAGCCAGGTCCGGCCGTCTGTTCGCGTCATCAGAGCCGTGTTTAGGGACGTGCACCTCCTGCAGTATTGATGCGTGTGAATCCTCCGACAGGTGCCTTCTGCGGCGGGGGCGGTGCCGCTGCTCAACTACCAGCCCGCTCTGTACCAGCAGGCGACCATCAACATTCCCGGGCTCGCTCAGCAAAGCGTCCCCATGCCGACGCGTCCCGCTGGGCTGCTGAGCCAGACAGAACCCTTCCAGCAGACGCTCATCGTCTGCCCACCCTCCACCATTCAAGGTGAAGGATAACAGAAGAAACGGGTTCATTCCCATTAGGTTATCAAGAAGGGCGTCCTCAGTGTGACCTCCTCTTTGTTGATTACTCTGCATCAGAACTCTGGTGGTCCTCATTGATATGCTCGTGTTGCGTTGGTTTCCAGGGCTACAGCCATCCAGTAAGAGTTCCAGTTTCCCTGTGAGGATGGAGAACTCTGTCCCCATCGTACCTCAGAACCAGTCTGCCCAGTCGTTGCAGATCCAGCCCAGTATGCTCACACAGGTACGAGCTTGTAAGGTGTGTTGGATGTTTTGACATATTGAATGAAATGAAACTTGGCTTTCTTTGACAAAGATGGACAAAGGAAACGTGCACGTATGGCTCTCCTCCAGGAGATGCACGTATACAGCAGCTCTACTTCTATGTGGTGTTGTTGACTCACAGCATCGTATACTGATGGCAGGTGGCTTCAATTCCAGCAGCTTCATACACATTTCCTTTGTCGTCTGTCATTTAGAAACCTAAACTCTGCTGAGAGCAACGGAGCCCAGTTCTGCTCCTTCAAAGATACAAGTGCATCCAAAATGTCTCCTCCTCTTATTCCCACCTCTCTTTGCTGCCAGCAGAGCGAGCCAGTTTACAGGGAACCAGGTTGAGAGTTGTCCTCAATGTAAAGGTTTGCTTTCAGCAGAGATATTGTTTGTTTAAATTCCTTTTATACCCCTGACTTACTAAAGATTTGACTTGTATATAGTCCATGCTGTTGTTTGTTGCCTTGTATTTGCTTCCAGGACTGATGCATTCAGGGCCTCTTATTCCCAGTCTCCTATCTGGGGTGTAGGCCAGATGTGTCCTATCTGGGGTGTAGGCCAGATGTGTCCTATCTGGGGTGTAGGCCAGATGTGTCCTATCTGGGGTGGAGGCCAGATGTGTCCTATCTGGGGTGGAGGCCAGATGGGTCCTATCTGGGGTGGAGGCCAGATGTGTCCTATCTGGGGTGGAGGCCAGATGGGTCCTATCTGGGGTGGAGGCCAGATGGGTCCTATCTGGGGTGGAGGCCAGATGGGTCCTATCTGGGGTGGAGGCCAGATGGGTCCTATCTGGGGTGTAGGCCAGATGGGTCCTATCTGGGGTGTAGGCCAGATGTGTCCTATCTGGGGTGTAGGCCAGATGTGTCCTATCTGGGGTGTAGGCCAGATGGGTCCTATCTGGGGTGGAGGCCAGATGGGTCCTATCTGGGGTGGAGGCCAGATGTGTCCTATCTGGGGTGGAGGCCAGATGGGTCCTATCTGGGGTGGAGGCCAGATGTGTCCTATCTGGGGTGGAGGCCAGATGGGTCCTATCTGGGGTGGAGGCCAGATGGGTCCTATCTGGGGTGGAGGCCAGATGGGTCCTATCTGGGGTGTAGGCCAGATGTGTCCTATCTGGGGTGTAGGCCAGATGTGTCCTATCTGGGGTGTAGGCCAGATGTGTCCTATCTGGGGTGTAGGCCAGATGTGTCCTATCTGGGGTGTAGGCCAGATGTGTCCTATCTGGGGTGTAGGCCAGATGTGTCCTATCTGGGGTGTAGGCCAGATGGGTCCTATCTGGGGTGTAGGCCAGATGGGTCCTATCTGGGGTGTAGGCCAGATGTGTCCTATCTGGGGTGTAGGCCAGATGGGTCCTATCTGGGGTGGAGGCCAGATGGGTCCTATCTGGGGTGGAGGCCAGATGGGTCCTATCTGGGGTGGAGGCCAGATGGGTCCTATCTGGGGTGGAGGCCAGATGGGTCCTATCTGGGGTGGAGGCCAGATGGGTCCTATCTGGGGTGTAGGCCAGATGTGTCCTATCTGGGGTGTAGGCCAGATGTGTCCTATCTGGGGTGTAGGCCAGATGGGTCCTATCTGGGGTGTAGGCCAGATGTGTCCTATCTGGGGTGGAGGCCAGATGTGTCCTATCTGGGGTGGAGGCCAGATGTGTCCTATCTGGGGTGTAGGCCAGATGTGTCCTATCTGGGGTGGAGGCCAGATGTGTCCTATCTGGGGTGGAGGCCAGATGGGTCCTATCTGGGGTGGAGGCCAGATGGGTCCTATCTGGGGTGGAGGCCAGATGGGTCCTATCTGGGGTGTAGGCCAGATGTGTCCTATCTGGGGTGTAGGCCAGATGTGTCCTATCTGGGGTGTAGGCCAGATGTGTCCTATCTGGGGTGGAGGCCAGATGTGTCCTATCTGGGGTGGAGGCCAGATGGGTCCTATCTGGGGTGGAGGCCAGATGTGTCCTATCTGGGGTGTAGGCCAGATGGGTCCTATCTGGGGTGGAGGCCAGATGGGTCCTATCTGGGGTGGAGGCCAGATGGGTCCAAAAGCTTCTTAATTGCCATTTGCTTAAAAAAGGACGACTCTGCCGAGGTCAGGTGTCCAGATGGTGGCCGGTGGGTCTTGTGTGCGTCTCCTCGGAGCCTTTAATGGACATTTCCCCTATCCTCCCTCCCTCCTCCAGGGTTCCTGCACACCCCTGATGGTGGCCACCCTGCACCCCCCCTCAGCAGGCATAGCCCCCCAGTATTCTCTCCCCCTCGGGCTGGGCACCGGGGTGGGTCGGCCCACCCTCCTGGAGCACACAGCCACCGTGCTGGTAAAGGACATCCCTGAAGAAACTCATTCACGTGCACACACTGCTACCACTAACAAGGCATCTCTTCCCGCCCACTCTGCCTTTCTATTTTTATTTTCCTCTTCATTTGTTTGCAATGTGACTCTGTCACAGCCGTCTTTAATATATGCATACTATTCTCTCATTTGCCTTTTCACTAGCAGAATCCAGGCTGCTCCGTGCTTGTTGTTGTCAGACAATCAAACTCTTGAATCACATTATCCTTTTTTTAAATTCCCTTTGTGACCTTAAGTTGACAAAATGCACCAAACCTGTTCCACTCCAGGACATCATTCACCACTGTTGACTTCCCCCACAGCCTTCTCCGTAGGTGTGCTGAGGGCATGCGGCGCATGCGGCGCATGCGTCAGTCCTTGCTTTGCTTGCGGCGTCCCTCCTTCCGGGTGTTCAGCTCAGGAGGCTGCAGCCACAGAGACTCTGAAGACTCTCTGACATCTTTTGTTTCAGCCCCAGAACCTTCTCAGATGAACTAATCTTTCCTTCTTTAACAGACGGCCCTGTGTTTACTGCCTGCGCCTCATTGTCTGCTTTGCATGGTATCATCTTGTGTATGATGGAGAATGGCTTGGGAGAGGGTGCTCGCTTCTCTCTGTGCTTCTGCCTGTTGACGAGTTCGGCCAATCGGTGTTGGTTTATTTCTTGGCATGGCTCCGTTAGTCCGGCCCACTCGGCTTCATATCGTTGTGTTGACTCCAGCTAATCCTTAATATTACATGTGCTAACGTGTGGGTGTCTGTGGTTCTCCTCAGCAGGCCTGGCCCACTGGCACTCAGCAGATCCTCATCCCGTCGTCATGGCAGCAGGTCCCAGGCGTGGCCATCCACAGCGCCGCCCATCAGTCAGCTGTTCCTGAAGCGCCGCTTGAAGCGCGTCACTCGAGTGCTTCTACGCAGCAGGGCCACAGCTGGAGGTGCCCACAAAGAACGAGCGTCTTCTCATTTTACTGTTTGAGAGGGTCGCCCTTCTTCTTTTTATGAAGACATGCATTTAAGTTTGAAAAAAGTATCTTGCTCAAGGATACTTCTTTTTACACGCGCATGCTTAAAATGGTGCGTCTTATTTCATAGGACACATTGTCATCAATATGCACCAGTTTGGACATTAAATAATTAATATAACGGTTATACTGTGGTGGTGTGATCTTTCTTTGTGTTTATTTGTTGTGGTGGTTCCTCCTCTGACTTGTTTGACCTTTGGCCTCACAGGAGCTCCACCCAGACCAGGACCCAGCAGGAGAGGAAGAAGGTGAAGGCCAGACGGGGAGAGAACAGAAACAGGTACGTCGAGTCCTGCAGAGTCTCACACCAACAGACGGCTGCTGTTTATCACTTAAAGACATTTCTGTGATGTTTACAAATATTAGTATTTATTACTTGGTAGATGTCGGTTCATCAGTTTGTCATGTAAACAACTTCTCAAGAGGAGCAAGACTACTTTATATTGTGGTTTTTGATCTTGGATGGCGCTGAACCCTCCCATTGTTTCTGTCCAGGGGGATCTCCACTGCATCGTTACTCGCCAGCAGCGGCGTGACTCCGCTCAGTGCCACCTGGTCTCAGCCAATCGTCATCTCGGACACGCCCAGCCCAGCGGTCAGCATCATCACCATCCACAGTGACACTGACACGGAGGATGAGCGCAAGTTCCACCCCGCCAGGTGAGGAAAAGATACTCCTGAAACTTTATTTATTTATATACTGGATGCAACAGCGCTCGTCAAATATTTGCGTTCCAACGACCTGCGACCCGGCACCATCGTCATGACAACGGGATGCACTCTCTCTGAACGTTTCCCTCGTGTCTGTTTACGCAGCGTTGGTCTGAGCCAGCGCGCTAACGTCATCAGCTGTGTGACGGTGCACGACTCCGACTCCTCCACCGCCAGCCCCCTGACTCCTCTGCCTCGCACACTGAACCCAGCGAGCAGCGCGTCATCGCGCCAGGCCAAGTCTCTGGCGGTGGTGGCGCCTTCAGTCAAAACCCAGGGCTCCGAGAGAGGGGCTGCTCCCCGTGGACGCCCGGAGACGGGTAAGAGTCGTGTGTGTGATCAGAAGTTCATTCTAGTCGGGGTGCTAGCCTTATAATGTAATGCTTATTACATTTTAATTCAGTGACCTACATGAAGCCTAAGAGATCCTCCAACCGGCAGCCCTGCGGCTCGGGGGAGAGCGCGGAGCGCCACGGGCCGGTGCCGAGCCAGTCTCACCCCCTGAACCTCAGCCAGGTGAGGCCTCTTGTGGGCGCCCTTTTATGTTTAATGCCATCAAAGTGAAATGCATTCAAACGGCAGGTTCACTGGTAAGAAAGGAAGCAGCTTCAGGCCGCGAGGAATATCACACGTTGCAAAAGACATATCGATGTTTTCACGCAAGATGCCAAACCAGGACTTTCTATTTATTAATACAAGAATTCTTTAAATCTTTATTTTAAGAATGAAAGAATTACAAAGTGTCAAACTCTTTCTCATTTATCACATTCAAACCAGCAGTGAGCCATAACTATTCCATATGATATAAACCAATAAAACTCAAAGTACTATTTCACTAAATGTCGTCAATGCTGAGCCGAACTCCGGACACACGGCTCGCGTTAAAGAAACCGCCTCAGTAGTTTTCACTTGTGCATATATCTTAGTTTTCTTCATGTTTGTGAGTACAACACTTATGGTTCATTCCATCATGCACCAATACAAACTGAAAACAGCTGACGACAATCTGATTCTCACCAGCTGCACAGAAGTAAACTAGTAAAGTGTGTAAATGCCCCCTGCTGGACAAACTGTGTCATGACAGACGACAGTCTGCATGTACACGTATAGGATCTGAACACGGAGTAAATCATTGGTGACTTTGAAGTACATGGAGGCGAGGATAAACAACAACAACAACAGCAACAAACTAACACACCGTGTTATGTACAATAAGTCTCGATCATCCAGTTGCATGTACACATCCATCTAAAGCGCTCATGACTCCGTTCACCTTCTTCAGGAGGTCAAAGCAACATGTGACGAGAGGTCACGAGGAGGCGGGGCTTCGTCAAAAGGCCGAGGAGTGTTTCAATGTGAATTGTGTCTGATTCATGAGACGTGTTCCATTTGAAGGAACCATCACGTGTTCTCTGATCTTCAAGGAACCATCAAGTGTTCTCTAATCTTAAAGGAACATCACGTGTCTAACCTTAAAGGAACATCACGTGTCCTCTAACCTTAAAGGAACATCACGTGTCCTCTAACCTTAAAGGAACATCACATGTCCTCTAATCTTAAAGGAACATCACGTGTCCTCTAACCTTAAAGGAACATCACGTGTCCTCTAACCTTAAAGGAACATCACATGTCCTCTAACCTTAAAGGAACATCACGTGTCCTCTAATCTTAAAGGAACATCACGTGTCCTCTAACCTTAAAGGAACATCACGTGTCCTCTAACCTTAAAGGAACATCACGTGTCCTCTAATCTTAAAGGAACATCACGTGTCTAATCTTAAAGGAACATCACGTGTCCTCTAATCTTAAAGGAACATCACGTGTCTAACCTTAAAGGAACATCACGTGTCCTCTAACCTTAAAGGAACATCACGTGTCCTCTAACCTTAAAGGAACATCACGTGTCCTCTAACCTTAAAGGAACATCACGTGTCCTCTAATCTTAAAGGAACATCACGTGTCCTCTAATCTTAAAGGAACATCACGTGTCCTCTAACCTTAAAGGAACATCACGTGTCCTCTAACCTTAAAGGAACATCACGTGTCCTCTAACCTTAAAGCAACATCACGTGTCCTCTAACCTTAAAGCAACATCACGTGTCTAATCTTAAAGGAACATCACGTGTCCTCTAACCTTAAAGGAACATCACGTGTCCTCTAACCTTAAAGGAACATCACGTGTCCTCTAACCTTAAAGGAACATCACGTGTCCTCTAATCTTAAAGGAACATCACGTGTCCTCTAACCTTAAAGGAACATCACGTGTCTAACCTTAAAGGAACATCACGTGTCCTCTAACCTTAAAGGAACATCACGTGTCCTCTAATCTTAAAGGAACATCACGTGTCCTCTAACCTTAAAGGAACATCACATGTCCTCTAACCTTAAAGGAACATCACGTGTCCTCTAACCTTAAAGGAACATCACGTGTCCTCTAACCTTAAAGGAACATCACGTGTCCTCTAACCTTAAAGGAGCATCACGTGTCCTCTAACCTTAAAGGAACATCACGTGTCCTCTAACCTTAAAGGAACATCACGTGTCCTCTAACCTTAAAGGAGCATCACGTGTCCTCTAATCTTAAAGGAACATCACGTGTCCTCTAACCTTAAAGGAACATCACATGTCCTCTAACCTTAAAGGAACATCACGTGTCCTCTAACCTTAAAGGAACATCACGTGTCCTCTAACCTTAAAGGAACATCACGTGTCCTCTAATCTTAAAGGAACATCACGTGTCCTCTAACCTTAAAGGAACATCACGTGTCTAATCTTAAAGGAACATCACGTGTTCTCTAACCTTAAAGGAACATCACGTGTCTAACCTTAAAGGAACATCACGTGTCTAATCTTAAAGGAACATCACATGTCCTCTAACCTTAAAGGAACATCACGTGTCTAATCTTAAAGGAACATCACATGTCCTCTAACCTTAAAGGAACATCACGTGTCCTCTAACCTTAAAGGAACATCACGTGTCCTCTAACCTTAAAGGAACATCACGTGTCCTCTAACCTTAAAGGAACATCACGTGTCCTCTAACCTTAAAGGAACATCACGTGTCCTCTAACCTTAAAGGAACATCACGTGTCCTCTAACCTTAAAGGAGCATCACGTGTCCTCTAACCTTAAAGGAGCATCACGTGTCCTCTAACCTTAAAGGAACATCACGTGTCCTCTAACCTTAAAGGAACATCACGTGTCCTCTAACCTTAAAGGAGCATCACGTGTCCTCTAATCTTAAAGGAACATCACGTGTCCTCTAACCTTAAAGGAACATCACATGTCCTCTAACCTTAAAGGAACATCACGTGTCTAACCTTAAAGGAACATCACGTGTCTAACCTTAAAGGAACATCACATGTCCTCTAACCTTAAAGGAACATCACGTGTCCTCTAATCTTAAAGGAACATCACGTGTCCTCTAACCTTAAAGGAACATCACGTGTCTAATCTTAAAGGAACATCACATGTCCTCTAACCTTAAAGGAACATCACGTGTCTAACCTTAAAGGAACATCACGTGTCCTCTAACCTTAAAGGAACATCACGTGTCCTCTAACCTTAAAGGAACATCACGTGTCTAATCTTAAAGGAACATCACGTGTCCTCTAACCTTAAAGGAACATCACGTGTCCTCTAACCTTAAAGGAACATCACGTGTCCTCTAACCTTAAAGGAACATCACGTGTCCTCTAATCTTAAAGGAACATCACGTGTCCTCTAACCTTAAAGGAACATCACGTGTCTAATCTTAAAGGAACATCACGTGTTCTCTAACCTTAAAGGAACATCACGTGTCTAACCTTAAAGGAACATCACGTGTCTAATCTTAAAGGAACATCACATGTCCTCTAACCTTAAAGGAACATCACGTGTCTAATCTTAAAGGAACATCACATGTCCTCTAACCTTAAAGGAACATCACGTGTCCTCTAACCTTAAAGGAACATCACGTGTCCTCTAACCTTAAAGGAACATCACGTGTCCTCTAACCTTAAAGGAACATCACGTGTCCTCTAACCTTAAAGGAACATCACGTGTCCTCTAACCTTAAAGGAACATCACGTGTCCTCTAACCTTAAAGGAACATCACGTGTCCTCTAATCTTAAAGGAACATCACGTGTCCTCTAACCTTAAAGGAACATCACGTGTCCTCTAACCTTAAAGGAACATCACGTGTCCTCTAACCTTAAAGGAACATCACGTGTCCTCTAATCTTAAAGGAACATCACGTGTCCTCTAACCTTAAAGGAACATCACGTGACCTCTAACCTTAAAGGAACATCACGTGTCCTCTAACCTTAAAGGAACATCACGTGTCCTCTAATCTTAAAGGAACATCACGTGTCCTCTAATCTTAAAGGAACATCACGTGTCCTCTAACCTTAAAGGAACATCACGTGTCCTCTAACCTTAAAGGAACATCACGTGTCCTCTAACCTTAAAGGAACATCACGTGTCCTCTAACCTTAAAGGAACATCACGTGTCCTCTAACCTTAAAGGAACATCACGTGTCCTCTAATCTTAAAGGAACATCACGTGTCCTCTAACCTTAAAGGAACATCACGTGTCCTCTAACCTTAAAGGAACATCACGTGTCCTCTAACCTTAAAGGAACATCACGTGTCCTCTAACCTTAAAGCAACATCACGTGTCTAATCTTAAAGGAACATCACGTGTCCTCTAACCTTAAAGGAACATCACGTGTCCTCTAACCTTAAAGGAACATCACGTGTCCTCTAACCTTAAAGGAACATCACGTGTCCTCTAATCTTAAAGGAACATCACGTGTCCTCTAACCTTAAAGGAACATCACGTGTCTAACCTTAAAGGAACATCACGTGTCCTCTAACCTTAAAGGAACATCACGTGTCCTCTAATCTTAAAGGAACATCACGTGTCCTCTAACCTTAAAGGAACATCACGTGTCCTCTAACCTTAAAGGAACATCACGTGTCCTCTAACCTTAAAGGAACATCACGTGTCCTCTAATCTTAAAGGAACATCACGTGTCCTCTAATCTTAAAGGAACATCACGTGTCCTCTAACCTTAAAGGAACATCACGTGTCCTCTAACCTTAAAGGAACATCACGTGTCCTCTAACCTTAAAGGAACATCACGTGTCCTCTAACCTTAAAGGAACATCACGTGTCCTCTAACCTTAAAGGAACATCACGTGTCCTCTAACCTTAAAGGAACATCACGTGTCCTCTAATCTTAAAGGAACATCACGTGTCCTCTAACCTTAAAGGAACATCACGTGTCCTCTAACCTTAAAGGAACATCACGTGTCCTCTAACCTTAAAGGAACATCACGTGTCCTCTAACCTTAAAGCAACATCACGTGTCTAATCTTAAAGGAACATCACGTGTCCTCTAACCTTAAAGGAACATCACGTGTCCTCTAACCTTAAAGGAACATCACGTGTCCTCTAACCTTAAAGGAACATCACGTGTCCTCTAATCTTAAAGGAACATCACGTGTCCTCTAACCTTAAAGGAACATCACGTGTCTAACCTTAAAGGAACATCACGTGTCCTCTAACCTTAAAGGAACATCACGTGTCCTCTAATCTTAAAGGAACATCACGTGTCCTCTAACCTTAAAGGAACATCACATGTCCTCTAACCTTAAAGGAACATCACGTGTCCTCTAACCTTAAAGGAACATCACGTGTCCTCTAACCTTAAAGGAACATCACGTGTCCTCTAACCTTAAAGGAGCATCACGTGTCCTCTAACCTTAAAGGAACATCACGTGTCCTCTAACCTTAAAGGAACATCACGTGTCCTCTAACCTTAAAGGAGCATCACGTGTCCTCTAATCTTAAAGGAACATCACGTGTCCTCTAACCTTAAAGGAACATCACGTGTCCTCTAACCTTAAAGGAACATCACGTGTCCTCTAACCTTAAAGGAACATCACGTGTCCTCTAACCTTAAAGGAACATCACGTGTCCTCTAATCTTAAAGGAACATCACGTGTCCTCTAACCTTAAAGGAACATCACGTGTCTAATCTTAAAGGAACATCACGTGTTCTCTAACCTTAAAGGAACATCACGTGTCTAACCTTAAAGGAACATCACGTGTCTAATCTTAAAGGAACATCACATGTCCTCTAACCTTAAAGGAACATCACGTGTCTAATCTTAAAGGAACATCACATGTCCTCTAACCTTAAAGGAACATCACGTGTCCTCTAACCTTAAAGGAACATCACGTGTCCTCTAACCTTAAAGGAACATCACGTGTCCTCTAACCTTAAAGGAACATCACGTGTCCTCTAACCTTAAAGGAACATCACGTGTCCTCTAACCTTAAAGGAACATCACGTGTCCTCTAACCTTAAAGGAACATCACGTGTCCTCTAATCTTAAAGGAACATCACGTGTCCTCTAACCTTAAAGGAACATCACGTGTCCTCTAACCTTAAAGGAACATCACGTGTCCTCTAACCTTAAAGGAACATCACGTGTCCTCTAATCTTAAAGGAACATCACGTGTCCTCTAACCTTAAAGGAACATCACGTGTCCTCTAACCTTAAAGGAACATCACGTGTCTAACCTTAAAGGAACATCACGTGTCTAATCTTAAAGGAACATCACATGTCCTCTAACCTTAAAGGAACATCACGTGTCTAATCTTAAAGGAACATCACATGTCCTCTAACCTTAAAGGAACATCACGTGTCCTCTAACCTTAAAGGAACATCACGTGTCCTCTAACCTTAAAGGAACATCACGTGTCCTCTAACCTTAAAGGAACATCACGTGTCCTCTAACCTTAAAGGAACATCACGTGTCCTCTAATCTTAAAGGAACATCACGTGTCCTCTAACCTTAAAGGAACATCACATGTCCTCTAACCTTAAAGGAACATCACGTGTCCTCTAACCTTAAAGGAACATCACGTGTCCTCTAACCTTAAAGGAACATCACGTGTCCTCTAACCTTAAAGGAACATCACGTGTCCTCTAACCTTAAAGGAACATCACGTGTCCTCTAATCTTAAAGGAACATCACGTGTCCTCTAACCTTAAAGGAACATCACGTGTCTAACCTTAAAGGAACATCACGTGTCCTCTAACCTTAAAGGAACATCACGTGTCCTCTAACCTTAAAGGAACATCACGTGTCCTCTAACCTTAAAGGAACATCACGTGTCCTCTAACCTTAAAGGAACATCACGTGTCCTCTAATCTTAAAGGAACATCACGTGTCCTCTAACCTTAAAGGAACATCACGTGTCCTCTAACCTTAAAGGAACATCACGTGTCCTCTAACCTTAAAGGAACATCACGTGTCCTCTAACCTTAAAGCAACATCACGTGTCTAATCTTAAAGGAACATCACGTGTCCTCTAACCTTAAAGGAACATCACGTGTCCTCTAACCTTAAAGGAACATCACGTGTCCTCTAACCTTAAAGGAACATCACGTGTCCTCTAATCTTAAAGGAACATCACGTGTCCTCTAACCTTAAAGGAACATCACGTGTCTAACCTTAAAGGAACATCACGTGTCCTCTAACCTTAAAGGAACATCACGTGTCCTCTAACCTTAAAGGAGCATCACGTGTCCTCTAACCTTAAAGGAACATCACGTGTCCTCTAACCTTAAAGGAACATCACGTGTCCTCTAACCTTAAAGGAACATCACATGTCCTCTAACCTTAAAGGAACATCACGTGTCCTCTAACCTTAAAGGAACATCACGTGTCCTCTAACCTTAAAGGAGCATCACGTGTCCTCTAATCTTAAAGGAACATCACGTGTCCTCTAACCTTAAAGGAACATCACGTGTCCTCTAACCTTAAAGGAACATCACGTGTCCTCTAACCTTAAAGGAACATCACGTGTCCTCTAATCTTAAAGGAACATCACGTGTCCTCTAACCTTAAAGGAACATCACGTGTCTAATCTTAAAGGAACATCACGTGTTCTCTAACCTTAAAGGAACATCACGTGTCTAACCTTAAAGGAACATCACGTGTCTAATCTTAAAGGAACATCACATGTCCTCTAACCTTAAAGGAACATCACATGTCCTCTAACCTTAAAGGAACATCACGTGTCTAATCTTAAAGGAACATCACGTGTCCTCTAACCTTAAAGGAACATCACATGTCCTCTAACCTTAAAGGAACATCACGTGTCTAATCTTAAAGGAACATCACATGTCCTCTAACCTTAAAGGAACATCACGTGTCCTCTAACCTTAAAGGAACATCACGTGTCCTCTAACCTTAAAGGAACATCACGTGTCCTCTAACCTTAAAGGAACATCACGTGTCCTCTAACCTTAAAGGAACATCACGTGTCCTCTAACCTTAAAGGAACATCACGTGTCCTCTAACCTTAAAGGAACATCACGTGTCCTCTAATCTTAAAGGAACATCACGTGTCCTCTAACCTTAAAGGAACATCACGTGTCCTCTAACCTTAAAGGAACATCACGTGTCCTCTAACCTTAAAGGAACATCACGTGTCCTCTAATCTTAAAGGAACATCACGTGTCCTCTAACCTTAAAGGAACATCACGTGTCTAACCTTAAAGGAACATCACGTGTCCTCTAACCTTAAAGGAACATCACGTGTCCTCTAATCTTAAAGGAACATCACGTGTCCTCTAACCTTAAAGGAACATCACGTGTCCTCTAACCTTAAAGGAACATCACGTGTCCTCTAATCTTAAAGGAACATCACGTGTCCTCTAACCTTAAAGGAACATCACGTGTCCTCTAACCTTAAAGGAACATCACGTGTCCTCTAATCTTAAAGGAACATCACGTGTCTAATCTTAAAGGAACATCACGTGTCTAATCTTAAAGGAACATCACGTGTCCTCTAATCTTAAAGGAACATCACGTGTCTAACCTTAAAGGAACATCACGTGTCCTCTAACCTTAAAGGAACATCACGTGTCCTCTAACCTTAAAGGAACATCACGTGTCCTCTAACCTTAAAGGAACATCACGTGTCCTCTAATCTTAAAGGAACATCACGTGTCCTCTAACCTTAAAGGAACATCACGTGTCCTCTAACCTTAAAGGAACATCACGTGTCCTATAACCTTAAAGCAACATCACGTGTCTAATCTTAAAGGAACATCACGTGTCCTCTAACCTTAAAGGAACATCACGTGTCCTCTAACCTTAAAGGAACATCACGTGTCCTCTAACCTTAAAGGAACATCACGTGTCCTCTAATCTTAAAGGAACATCACGTGTCCTCTAACCTTAAAGGAACATCACGTGTCTAACCTTAAAGGAACATCACGTGTCCTCTAACCTTAAAGGAACATCACGTGTCCTCTAATCTTAAAGGAACATCACGTGTCCTCTAACCTTAAAGGAACATCACATGTCCTCTAACCTTAAAGGAACATCACGTGTCCTCTAACCTTAAAGGAACATCACGTGTCCTCTAACCTTAAAGGAACATCACGTGTCCTCTAACCTTAAAGGAACATCACGTGTCCTCTAATCTTAAAGGAACATCACGTGTCTAATCTTAAAGGAACATCACGTGTCCTCTAATCTTAAAGGAACATCACGTGTCTAACCTTAAAGGAACATCACGTGTCCTCTAACCTTAAAGGAACATCACGTGTCCTCTAACCTTAAAGGAACATCACGTGTCCTCTAACCTTAAAGGAACATCACGTGTCCTCTAATCTTAAAGGAACATCACGTGTCCTCTAACCTTAAAGGAACATCACGTGTCCTCTAACCTTAAAGGAACATCACGTGTCTAATCTTAAAGGAACATCACGTGTCCTCTAACCTTAAAGGAACATCACGTGTCCTCTAACCTTAAAGGAACATCACGTGTCCTCTAACCTTAAAGGAACATCACGTGTCCTCTAATCTTAAAGGAACATCACGTGTCCTCTAACCTTAAAGGAACATCACATGTCCTCTAACCTTAAAGGAACATCACGTGTCCTCTAATCTTAAAGGAACATCACGTGTCCTCTAACCTTAAAGGAACATCACGTGTCCTCTAACCTTAAAGGAACATCACGTGTCCTCTAATCTTAAAGGAACATCACGTGTCTAATCTTAAAGGAACATCACGTGTCCTCTAATCTTAAAGGAACATCACGTGTCTAACCTTAAAGGAACATCACGTGTCCTCTAACCTTAAAGGAACATCACGTGTCCTCTAACCTTAAAGGAACATCACGTGTCCTCTAACCTTAAAGGAACATCACGTGTCCTCTAATCTTAAAGGAACATCACGTGTCCTCTAACCTTAAAGGAGCATCACGTGTCCTCTAACCTTAAAGGAACATCACGTGTCCTCTAATCTTAAAGGAACATCACATGTCCTCAAACCTTAAAGGAACATCATGTGTCCTCTAACCTTAAAGGAACATCACGTGTCCTCTGATCAGGAACCAGAGTGCATTCTGGGATCTGTGGCCTGTTCACTGAGTGTCCTCTCTCTCCAGGTTCAGCCGGTGGTCTCTTCGTCTCAGGAGCGTTCCCACAGCGACTCGTCGATGCGCCGCCAGTCGACGTTCCCTCCGGCCGTGTCCTCTCACTACAACTTCCCCGAGGTGTCGGCCCTGGCCTCGGCGCCCGGCCCCGGCCTGTACGCCTACCCGGCCTCCACGGCGCTCTCCTCGGCGTCTCAGGCCATGGAGCAGCTGCTCGGCCGAGGCCACGCCGGCCACGGACACTCCCCCGCCGCCTATGCAGCAACGTACGCGTCCTCCTCCAGGAGGGACTCGGCCAGTCGGAAGGACTCCGTCAGTAGTCTGCTGCACGGCCTTCCAGCAGCCTACCAGCATCAGTTCACCGGTTCCCCCTACGTGAGCGTGACCCCCCGGGCCGAAGCCTACAGTGCCTACCAGCTGAGCCCGAGGCGCCTCACGCAGTACCCGTTCCTATAGGCAGGAACACACTTGAACAAAGATCCAAGTAAACTGCATTCTGGTAGAATAACTGTTTGTTTGCTGCTTTCGACTCAAACGCGGCGCTGCACCTCCTACTCATTTACACGCTCTTTTGGGTCGCTTGTGTTTCTTGAAATATTGTTTGTATGATTTGATGGTTCCCCTGACGATGTTATGTCGTCCAGCTTATGTATAATCATGTCAACGTGCTCACGCCTGTTCCTCTGGAGGCTTCTGAGGAGAGAGATGATCCTCCTGCAGCCAGCTGCTCGTCCTCCTTCCTCCTCGTGCTTCACACTAACCCGGTGTGTTTTAACTCTCATAATAACGTGTCTGATTAATCACAAATATGTCTATTACTATGTTTTAAATTATGTTTTGTCCGTGTGGGAAAGGAAGGTCCATGAAGATGTTGAATAAGAGAAAAGCTGTGGTGAAAACTGTGATGGATACGTGTTAATTTAAGTGCACATGTGATAGTCTGTTAATATAGTGACCGTGTTTAGGCAGGATTAATAATGTCCTTATGCAATAGAAACCTTTTTTTAAAAGAAGAAAAAAAAACTGCATCAACTTGAGTGCTGAATGTATTGAAGTACAGCGGAGTGACGCGAGAAACCTTGTTTTAATTTAGTTTTGAGTTATTAACCTTGTTTTCTGCCCCGTGGAGAGTGAATACCGATTGTGTAGGACCTCAATTATAAACCCGATTTATGGCCAGTTTGAGCTGTCTTTATATGGGGGGGGGGGTACCGTGACACTAAATGAAGTACTCTGTATCTGTTCACAGGTACCTTTCTTACAAAGGTCAAAGGTTGTGCTGTCTGCTAAACATCCATGTGAACCCCCCCCCCCCCCCCCGTCTGATTATAAAAGGTTGAGATCCTGCTGCTCACACATGAGTCGGCCCTCACAGCTGTTTCTGTGGGTTCTGAATGCTGTTTGCATCAGTTTTGTGTTGTAATGTCTGAATATTTAACTGTATTTCACCTTAACATAGTATAGTTAAGAGTCTATTCGGTAGAACTAATTCAGGGAAAAAAGGTTTCAGCTCAAATAATCCACTGTTACTGTTTTCAATAAAAATAACCACATATTCACAACGTTTTGTTTAATTATTCCTCACCTTGATGAATCCTTAGTGTTGTAGTGGAGCTGTTCACTACAAAGACATTGAAATGCATCTATACAGCGTGGGACAGCTTGACTTCATGATGCCTCATAATCTGACTTCTACAACCAAAGCAAACTCCTTCACCATGAATTCATCCGGATGGGAAAGAACTGAACAAATCAATTAGTGGATATTGTAACGAGTATAAGAGTGACGGCAATTAACCTTCAACACGAGCACAGAACACAAAGTGTCTCGTCTTAAACCAATCTTCTTGTCTGTTTACATTCAATATATAAGGATTATATCCAGGAACATAAAACCACAAATATATAATGCAAACTGTGTAAAATATAAGCATTTACATTTTAAAAAGTGTACTTTTCTGTCTCTGATGTCACGCCTCCAGTCCTGTAACGCCCCCTGCAGCTCCTCCAGAAGGCAGCAGGCTCACTGGTCTTCATCCTGAATTCACCCACTCTCCTCCGCTGCCTTCACTGGTTACCAGTGGCCAACCCCTCACACCCCTCACACCCCTCACACCCCGGCTGTTCACTCCGCATCTGCCAATCGGCTTGTGTATGTACCACTTTGAGGCACTTTATTAGCACTTTGTAGCACTTTAGTAGCACTTTGAGGCACTTTATTAGCACTTTGTGATACTTTAATAGCACTTTGTGATACTTTAATAGCACTTTGTGATACTTTAGTAGCACATTGTAGCACTTAAGTAGCACGTTATTAGCATTGTGTAGCACTTTAGTACCACTGTAATGGCATTTACTTGTGGCACTTTGTAGCACTTTATATCACTTTATTAGCACTTTGTAGCACTTTCTTGATTCTTGTTCTGAGTTCGCACTTGTAAGTCGCTTTGGATGAACGCGTCAGCTAAATGAAATGTACACTAGAACATCCTCTGACCTTTGACCCTCACATCGATCGGCACAGGAACAAGAAAGACAAACTACCAATACTTTATATGAAATGTTATGGCACACTAGTAGGATTTTAAACTCTGGTGCATTAAGGGAAAAGAGAGTCTTGCTTTTCATCTTATTTTCTTCCACATATGTAAACAAATACAAAGTGAATTTTGATTAGAGAAAACCAACTCCTGATAAAAAAAGTTGTTTACTCCGTGAATAAATGTGTTGTTTATCATTCAGTTGTGTATTCCCATTGTTAAATTCAGCAGATTAACTTTTCTTTATCAAATAACTTATTTTAAAGCACACATATATCTTTACAAAATACTTTTCATATGTAAAAGTATTTATATCAATAGAAGGAAAACAACTCCAGCCAAGAGATGTTGAACAACTATTAAAAACACGGCCTGTTCAATAAATAAATCAGATCAACTTCAGTTCACCGATAAGTTCAGCAGACACGTTTTATTAAATATAGATTTATATAAAGAATTTGAGAACAAACAATACATAATATTACATAAAGCATGTCCTTTAAATCAGAATGAGCTCTTCACACCAAATAGTTATTAAAGTCAGCGTTGGGAAACAAATTAGGATTCATTAACAAAGATTTGATGATATTTCACAAAAAAATAGGTTTTACAACAAATTCACATTTTTAAACTCACCCGTTTGCCTCACTTATTATTTTATAATAAACACTCTATTTTCACTACAGTCTTTTACTAGCAATAACTATACATCTGTATGATAGGGGCTCATGTTGAATTCCCAAATAAAAAAGCCTAAATAACTAATTTACAACCAGGAAGAGGAGGAAGGGGAGCAGGAAGGGGAGCAGGAAGAGGAGGAGGAAGAGGAGCAGGAAGAGGAGCAGGAAGAGGAGGAAGAGGAGGAGCAGGAAGAGGAGGAAGAGGAGCAGGAAGAGGAGCAGGAAGGGGAGGAAGGGGAGCAGGAAGAGGAGCAGGAAGAGGAGGAAGAGGAGGAGCAGGAAGAGGAGCAGGAAGAGCAGGAAGAGGAGGAAGAGGAGCAGGAAGAGGAGCAGGAGCAGGAAGAGGAGCAGGAAGGGGAGGAGGAAGAGGAGCAGGAAGAGGAGGAAGGGGAGCAGGAAGAGGAGGAAGAGGAAGAGGGGTCCGTCAGCTGTTCAGCCCTCATTTCTGCAGCAGCACACAGCTGAACATCTTTTCAAGTAAGGACATGAAAGCCGAGTGTCTTGAATCCGGTCTGCAGAGGACAGAGAGATGAGTCAGGCCTTTCAGTATCATCTACAACAACAACAACAACAACAACAACAACACATTTACTCACAGTGTTGACCTGAGGAGTTGGTTCTTCTGGTAAAGGTCCTCCACATCCGGCTTCCTCCCCTGCTGCTCCTTCGTGATCTGGTCCCAGATGTCCGTGTTCACCCACAGGGCGCCGGGCAGCGTGAGGCTGGCCCGGGTGCAGGTGATCCAGCGGCACAGCGGGCAGGTCACGCTGCGGATGACCCCGTCCAGGTAGGACAGCCGCTCCAGGCACGGCGCGCAGAAGGTGTGGCTGCAGTGGAGCACCCTGGGGACGCGCTTGCTGCGAGAGTACTCAGAGAAGCACACCACGCACTCCAGCTCCTCGTTCACCAGCATCTCTGCAGGTGTACCGCTCTCCAGGTGAAGTCTCCCAGGTGAAGTCTCCCAGTCTCTCCAGGTGAGTCTCCCAGTCTCTCCAGGTGAGTCTCCCAGTCTCTCCAGGTGAGTCTCCCAGTTTCTCCAGGTGAAGTCTCCCAGGTGAAGTCTCCCAGTCTCTCCAGGTGAGTCTCCCAGTCTCTCCAGGTGAGTCTCCCAGTCTCTCCAGGTGAAGTCTCCCAGGTGAAGTCTCCCAGTCTCTCCAGGTGAGTCTCCCAGTCTCTCCAGGTGAGTCTCCCAGTCTCTCCAGGTGAGTCTCCCAGTTTCTCCAGGTGAGTCTCCCAGTCTCTCCAGGTGAGTCTCCCAGTCTCTCCAGGTGAGGTTCCCAGTCTCTCCAGGTGAGGTTCCCAGTCTTCCCAGTCTCTCCAGGTGAAGTCTCCCAGTCTCTCCAGATGAGTCTCCCAGTCTCTCCAGGTGAGTCTCCCAGGTGTACTGCTCTCCAGGTGAGTCACCCAGGTGTACTGCTCTCCAGGTGAGTCTCCCAGGTGTACTGCTCTCCAGGTGAGTCTCCCAGGTGTACTGCTCTCCAGGTGAGTCTCCCAGGTGTACTGCTCTCCAGGTGAGTCTCCCAGGTGTACTGCTCTCCAGGTGAGTCTCCCAGGTGTACTGCTCTCCAGGTGAGTCTCCCAGGTGTACTGCTCTCCAGGTGAGTCTCCCAGGTGTACTGCTCTCCAGGTGAGTCTCCCAGGTGTACTGCTCTCCAGGTGAGTCTCCCAGGTGTACTGCTCTCCAGGTGAGTCTCTGCTCTCTGACGGCGGGGCTGGCTGCCTCCTATAAAGCCGTACCCTTCGAACATGACTCAGACTTCCAAGGAAGCGGCTCAGGTAAAACTCTTCTCTGGAATATAACAACATAAACAGCCGCTGGCCTCCAGGTGAGATTATAGAGATACGAGCTCATCTTTATTTATAAAGGACTTTAAACCTTGAACCCTTGGACACATTTTGAAGAACAGAAGCAGATTTCAAAAGGAGGTTTTCTAAAATGTCCTGACAAGCAGGAATTTATTTGCATTTACTATGAAAACATACGTCACACAAGATTAACTGAATCTGGGAATCTGCAGAATAATCACACACAAATGCATCATCATCGTCATCTGTCCGTTTCAAGATGGTACCAAAGAAGAACAAATATGCAAATCTCTGCTTCCGACCGTTTCTTTCCTGTTGAACATACAGTTGACAGGAACATCACGTAATTGCACAAGTCATCATTAAATATGCGCGCTGGCGTGTTGCCATTAGAACTGTGACAGAAGTTGAGGCAGTTTCTATAAATAAGAGAACGAAAACAACCAAAAAATTATCAAAAAGAAAATATACAGAAACAAATGGCGGTTCTCTTCATATGGACCTTTATAGTTTGGTGCTATACTGGTCAGCTAAGCCAATTACAAGGAGATACTGGTCTCTATTTACTGGGTTCACTGGTTGGCTCGTGGGTTGACCGGAGGGAACATCTGGACGTCAGACTTTGACCACCAATCACATCCACAGAATGCTTCTTATCTTCTGAGATAAAGAGAGAGATAAATACACTCGCAGGGCGACTGCTTGGCTGGTCTGGTGCATCATGGGATATAGTGGGTGAAGTTTTAGTACGATAACATTGTTGTGAACTGGTTTGGGACTTGTTTTCTTATTCCTTTCACGGGTCACATGGGGTCATCCAGCGTCCTGTTACCCTTCAACATGGACTCAGCTCTTCTGAGGTGCCACTCATTCTTGGGTGGTGAGGGAGGAGCGCCTTCCAGGTCGCTGTGAACCCTTCATCTGTGAGATGAAGGGTTCCATTTCATCTGGAGGGCAACACATTACTAAGGAAACATGTAAGCGCTGCACCTCCACCCAGAGAGAGAAGGTGGAGGCACCGGTTCTTCAGCTGTGTCACCCGACACCTCGAGGGAAACAAGACTGACAAATACAAAAGAGCGTTCTGTGCATGAATGCTCGTCAAAAACGTGACTCAAATTAAGTTGAAGACCGTTCTAATGCACAACATCTTTTCTGCTCTCCCAGCTGGAGTCTCTGGGGTCTGATGGAGGCGAGTCAACACTAGAGGGAGACGCCTGCTGAGAGAAGGACCCACTGAGGCGCTTATGAGAGATGTTGGAGCTGCAGGAGAACAAAGGGGCATGTTAGCATGTGACCGGCCTCCAGCATGGCAGCTTTAGTTCTACACTCTTCCACAACCCATGAGCCAAGTGTGTTCCTACCGCTGACATAAACCACTGAAGCACAGAGTGGATCACAACCGTTTTAATAAGCTCCTCCCACCTCCCCCTCTCCATCCTTCGTGGGCGAGTTGGCTTTGAGTTTCCGCCATCCAAAGTCCATGGTGGTGGTCCTGGAGGGGTACCAGGACTGAACATCCCTCCCCCACGTAGTGTGTTCGTAGAATGTGGAGTCCACTAGCTGGCTCACCTGCAGGGGGGAGCTGCGTCCTCTCACTCCTGGGCTATGCTCCTCAGCACATACTTGACTGTGTAGGCGAATGCTGCGAAGCCCACAATCACAAACAGGTTGGCGAGAGCCCCCCCTAAAAGTCCGTGGTTGCGATTGGCCTGCTGCAAGCCGGGGGCGGGGTTAACGCCCCCCAAGGGGGCGGGGCCTCCGTTAAGGGCGGGGAGCCCGTAGTGGGCGTGCTGAGGGTCCCCATCAGGAACCACATCGGGTAAGGGGAGGGGCTGAGAGCGGGCGCTCAACTCCTCCTGGGCCTTCTGTTTCTGCTTCATCTCCTGGTGGAGGAGAAGAGAGACATCGGAGTGTTAGAAACAAAAAACATAGAAAGAGTCGACGACAACAAGTTAGAGACCCTGGACTTACGTCGACTACGTCAGGAAACAGCTCACAGAACACTTTATCCTTCAGGTTGAAGGCCAGGCTTTGGGCTGACAGCTGTCTCTTCTGAACAAAGAGGACATCAAATATTTGAGGCATCACAGATGGGTTATTACCATTATTATGTGCTGCACGTACGGTCACTTGTTTGCACTCACTGTATAGTCGGAGGTCTCGATGCTGCCGAGGGTGGGGCCTTTCTCCACCATGAAGCTCAGCAGACCTGTGAGGATGGTGGAGACGGACCACGCCGGGTTCCACGTGTCTGGGTGGAAGTCTGTGATGGACAAACATAACCTGAGGAGGAAACCGGGAACAGCGTTACATGAAAATGACCAACGTTATTTTAAAAAACTCATATATATATATATATATATATATATATAATATATTCTTACCTTGTATTGCACTTAAATCTCCCGTTTGGTGTTATCATATAGATGCTTGGTGGTTTAAAAGGAAATTCACGAGGAAATATGAGTTTCCCGTGATAATATCCCCCTGAGGAAAATGGATTTTATGGCATCACTTGACACGAAAGAGAAACGCAGTCACAGAAGTTATGAGTCGTGTCCACGGTCAGCAGGTTTTACCTTCATATGGAGTTTTCTCAGGACCTCGGACGACATAGTGCCTGGAGAAGACAAAGTATTTACATCAGAGACTTCTATGTTCTCCAAGTGTTAATCTAACCCAAGATTGAGGTCGAGAAATAGAGAAATGATTACAGGAACCTGGAAGAAAGCCACACGACTGGTAGTGATGCATAACTTTTATTGTTCACATGCAGGCTGCTGGAAGTCATATTCATTTTAGGGACTACTGAGGTTTTCACTGGAAGATGAAATGTACAACTAGTTGCTGTTCAACATCACCTGACGAGGTATAAACTTAGGCTTATCTTTATTACACGTTCAGGCTTTTACCATAAAAAGGTATAATAACCGGCCTTCTGTTGTCACTTATTTTTTTGATGTTTCAGGCATCAGCAAAGAGCCTTTGGGCCAATGAAACCATCACACAACACTTTCCTCCTCTGATTCACTGCTCTGCCCTCTTTACTTACAGCTCTCTCTTTTTATTATGCCAATAGTTTTCCATTCATACTACTTTCCACTGAAGAAATGTTTTAACAGTTGATGTTTTAGGCCCAGCGCAGTCTCAGAGATATCTTTAAACGTGGAGGAGTATCTTTACAGGAGGGTAGAAGAACTTTTTGAAAAGGAGCCGACAGGGCAATTCATTTAAACGTGAGGACTTTCATCCTCTAGTCCAAGCTGCTTGGACAGTTGTGTTCCTGAGCCGACAATTATCTCTGTCTTATAAACGGTGTTGTGGCCCTTCAGGCCCCGAGGAAACCAATGATATGTCCCACACAGCCAGAAGCTGAAGTACCAGTTTCTGCTCCTCTTATGAGGAGGTTAACTTCCTTTTTTGTAAGTAAATCTTTGGCCGCAACATTTCTTTTCTGGACCAAAAGAGTCGTAGTGATTTAGTAAAAACATGTCAGAATTAGAGGATGTTTCAACAGTCCAGCTTAGAGCAGTGCAATGCAGCGCCTGGCCGTGGTGGGGGAGAGCTCACCACTCGAGGATGTTGGAAGGGAGCGGCTCTGCACAGATGTAAGGCACCGGGTCTTTCTTTATCCGGAGGTAGTCCTGCTTCAGGCGCTGCGTGGCTGTAGTTGGAGCTCTCTTGTTCCCGTTGTTGTTCATCTGAGGATTCAAAAAGGACTCAATGAAATTCATCTTGAAACGTGTTGCTGACACAATGAGGCACCATTTAACGTGTAGACTTCCTTTACTGGAGACATTCTGCTTTCTGGCAATTTATCCTTTTGCTTTTGACTGATGACATTTGGTCAAAATGCATAGAAAAATATATACAGCGTACAGTATGACTCGCTTTATATAAACGTATCTTTATTTGATAGATAATTATTAATTAGATAACATATTACGATAACTCATCTTGGTCAGTAGAAGGCTGTAAGTGGACTTCAAGTGGAGCTGATGAAAGACTAACTGTACATTTAGTGGGTGCTCGGTAGAGATTGGTTAATGTTGATGGTAATAATTGTACCAGTCACATCTCTCATACTGCAATTAATAACAAATAGTGTCATTCTGAAGACTAGCCCCTTTAGGCCATATTGTTATTTATTTTAATCCTGCAATTAATGACCGATATATGGATTACCCATTAATGTGTGAAATGCCAATAAGGAGCTTGACCCACAGTTGGAAAGATAGTCAATTTACAAAAAGGTGTCTGGTTACACAGACGAGCCTCTCTATTAAAGTTGTAAGCAGCTAGAATTGTGCCGTTTATTGTTGAGCACTTTGACACACTTTATACTGTCCGACCTTCTGAGAGACCCTGGACCCCGAGGTGCACCCCGAGGTGAGGTGCTCCCCGAGGTGAGGTGCACCCCGAGGTGAGGTGCTCCCCGAGGTGCACCCCGAGGTGCACCCCGAGGTGCTCCCCGAGGTGAGGTGCACCCCGAGGTGCTCCCCGAGGTGAGGTGCTCCCGGAGGTGCACCCCGAGGTGCTCCCGAGGTCATGTCATGGGTGTCTACGACACATCCGCATGGTGAGTTAAAACTATCGGTTAAGTGTTGGTTGTGATTTACAGATGACTCGTCCGCGGACATCAGCTGCTCTCTAACCCGCAGTTCCCTTCCTGATAACCGGCTGCTTGGCCTTAGTGTTGATGTTCGCTCCGGCTAACCCGCTAACGTCCCCGGCTCCGCACCGACCGACAACCGGCTGGAAGTGAAACGTCGGCTCGACTTCAAAGCGCCGAAGCTCGTTCGCCCTCCGCTGGTTGTTGCGTGTCAATCACAGCTGCTGTCCAGCAGGATGACACACAGCTGATAAGAAGTGTGTGCGCAACGTTAAAGGAGGCCGGAGCTGTGTTCGGCTAGCTGGCGTTAGCAGCGGCTAGCACGAGCCGTTTGGTTACGACCGCCAGCCGCACTCCACATCTCTTCCCGGGGCAGAGGACGCGGAGCTCGGACATACCTCTCCAGACGCTCCGGTGACCAGAGGGATTCGTGGCTGGACACGAAATCAAGCTGTTGTTATGTTGTCAGACCCCAAGGCGATGAGACGATGACACAAACGAAGCTGTAGCTATCGACAGCAGGACGCTTCCGGTTTCCTGCAGGACGCTTCCGGTTTCCTGCTTCTTCTACTTCTGCTTGTTTAACGGCGGCTCGCTTCCCTTTGGTCGCATTACCGCCGCCTTTGCAAGTGGTGACAACGCGTTCTGCAGTCTTCTTCTGTGACTTCAGATGTTCCACTGCCCCGCAGTGTGTGTGCGTGCGTGGACGTGCCCCGCAGTGTGTGTGTGTGCGTGGACGTGCCCCGCAGTGTGTGTGTGTGTGCGTGGACGTGCCCCGCAGTGTGTGTGTGGACGTGCCCCGTAGTGTGTGTGTGTGTGTGTGGACGTGCCCCGCAGTGTGTGTGCGTGGACGTGCCCCGCAGTGGGTGTGTTCGTGGACGTGCCCCGCAGTGTGTGTGTGTGTGTGGACTTGCCCCGCAGTGTGTGTGTGTGCGTGGACGTGCCCCGCAGTGTGTGTGTTCGTGGACGTGCCCCGCAGTGTGTGTGTGCGTGGACGTGCCCCGCAGTGTGTGTGTGCGTGGACGTGCCCCGCAGTGTGTGTGTGTGTGTGTGTGGACGTGCCCCGAAGTGTGTGTGTGTGTGCGTGGACGTGCCCCGCAGTGTGTGTGTGTGTGTGTGGACGTGCCCCGCAGTGTGTGTGTGCGTGGACGTGCCCTGCAGTGTGTGTGTGGACGTGCCCCGTAGTGTGTGTGTGTGTGTGTGGACTTGCCCCGCAGTGTGTGTGTGTGGACGTGCCCCGCAGTGTGTGTGTTCGTGGACGTGCCCCACAGTGTGTGTGTGTGTGTGGACGTGCCCCGCAGTGTGTGTGTTCGTGGACGTGCCCCGCAGTGTGTGTGTGCGTGGACGTGCCCCGCAGTGTGTGTGTGTGTGGACGTGCCCCGCAGTGCGTGTGTTCGTGGACGTGCCCCGCAGTGTGTGTGTGTGTGTGGACGTGCCCCGCAGTGTGTGTGTGTGTGTGCGTGGACGTGCCCCGCAGTGCGTGTGTGTGTGGACGTGCCCCGCAGTGTGTGTGGACGTGCCCCGCAGAGTGTGTGCGCGTGGACGTGCCCCGCAGTGTGTGTGTGTGTGGACGTGCCCCGCAGTGTGTGTGTGCGTGGACGTGCCCCGCAGTGTGTGTGTGTGTGTGGACGTGCCCCGCAGTGTGTGTGTGCGTGGACGTGCCCCGCAGTGTGTGTGTGTGTGGACGTGCCCCGCAGAGTGTGTGCGCGTGGACGTGCCCCGCAGTGTGTGTGTGCGTGGACGTGCCCCGCAGTGTGTGTGTGGACGTGCCCCGCAGTGTGTGTGTGGACGTGCCCCGCAGTGGGTGTGTTCGTGGACGTGCCCCGCAGTGTGTGTGTGTGTGGACGTGCCCCGCAGTGTGTGTGTGTGTGGACGTGCCCCGCAGTGTGTGTGTGTGTGGACGTGCCCCGCAGAGTGTGTGCGCGTGGACGTGCCCCGCAGTGTGTGTGTGTGTGGACGTGCCCCGCAGTGTGTGTGTGTGTGGACGTGCCCGCAGTGTGTGTGTGTGTGGACGTGCCCCGCAGTGTGTGTGTGTGTGGACGTGCCCGCAGTGTGTGTGTGTGTGGACGTGCCCCGCAGTGTGTGTGTGTGTGGACGTGCCCGCAGTGTGTGTGTGTGTGGACGTGCCCCGCAGTGTGTGTGTGTGTGGACGTGCCCCGCAGAGTGTGTGTGTGTGTGGACGTGCCCCGCAGTGTGTGTGTGTGTGTGGACGTGCCCGCAGTGCGCTGGCCCTTGTTTTCCGTCCTCCCACACTTCCACTTCCACTCCCGACATCTCCCTGGACCCGAGTCCTCTACAGGACGAGTCCTCTAATATCGAGGCAGCCCCTCCCCTCCTCACCATCTGGCCTCATATGTTCCATTAAGGTGAACATGAGGTGTGAACCTTGATGTACACAGAACATCTGGCTTCTCCCTCTGCACATGTCTTAACCTCCAGTCCACTGGCCACCAAACGTGTAGTATTAAAGGTGTTATTATTCTCAACCATACATGATTGTTGGCTTGCCTGCAAACTAAGACTCATGTCAATCATATCAAGATGATGCACGGCTGCTCTGAAGATTATTGGCGTCCTCTAGACCTCAGAAGTGGCGTTCATCCCTTTGCTCTGAAAGTGACGGCTTCTCCACACAAAGCCTGGTTCTGATTCCTGTCATGTGCCCTCAGCTCTTCTGTTCTCCTGCCTCACCAACTTCTGGATCAGAAACGTCACTTTTCATCTGGACTTCACTACCCACAATGCAGCGCTGTGTTTCCCTCCACAGCTGCAGCACACCTTCTCTTTTTTTTGCCCAACTTCTTGCCTGTTGACACATCTCATGGGTTTAGGAATAATTTCCCTTTCATTGTATTTTTAACAAATCCAAAATATAGTTGGGACGTCTTTGACATCAAACTCTATCAGAACTGTTTCCGTCATCTCCGTTACGAACTCATTCTCCGGTTTCCTTCTTCATTTGTGTAGCTGATCTGAAATATTATGCATACAAAAGAAAGTACAATCATATTTAATAAATAGCCTACTGTGACGCCTGGCATATCATTTTTAATAAAGGATTATCTTCTCTTATTAATCACTGAGACATGCATGACCCAACAACCAGCTTCAGGTCCTCTTCAATGAAACGAACAAAAACATTCATGTTTTAGGCCGTTTACTGTCGGCTATTTATTTTATTTCTGTCACCAGTTTCAAAACATTTCTCAGTTTACAAACTCAAATGATAGAAAACGTTAAAGGGCTCTTCCCTCGTCAGAGAGAGTACAGGTTCTATGTTCAGCTGTGTTTCTGTGTCTAAAAAACAAACATAGGCCATGTCATCGGGTTTTTTGTCTTGAGCCCAGAGATTATACAATTTATTGTAAAGTTTGAAAGATTTGGGCATTTACCAATATCGTGTTACATTATGGAAAATATAATCCAGTGTTTAAGACTAAAAGACTTCAAAAAGTCCCCCAACTTTATGGAAGTGCAACACTACATAGTTGACGTGCATTGCCCTTTAAAACCATCAAGGAGTCTTTGTGCAGAGATCTTCCAACATGGTGGTGTCAGGGCAACTGAACTGTTTACACAATACATCATAACATCTGGACAAGACCACGTTATATGATCTTGACTTCACATATTTAGAAGAACAATGACAAGCCGCCATAGAATAGCTGTAACTCGTCCTGCAGCCTCTCATGGTGGAGAGCGGTCAGAAGAAGTGCTGCTCAGTGGTGACTGGGGGCTGAACTGGACGCTCCTTCTCCTCAGCTTCTCGGGCTTGAGAGACGCGAGGAGAGAAAACTCGCGAAAGACATCAACACAGGAGGTGTCACCTGCAACGGGGGACACTGAGGTCAAAGGTCGTTCCACCGCAGCGTGGAGACTGCAGTCTCTTTTAGCCGTGCTTTATGAACATGTACAAAAGATGACCCTTCTAAATGGGACTCTAAATGGGAAAGAGTGATGAGCATCCTAAGATCCTGTATGTTTAAGCCACCACCAAATTATACCTGAACTCATGGGCTTATATACTAATGTCATGAAATGAAGTGTACCATACTTACCCATTCTCTGTGACCCAGTCTATAAAATATATGTATTGAACATCTTTAGTGCGACCTATGGGATGTCTGCATTACAGCTCTAGGACCTACGCCCCTCCACAGAAGATGTGTGTCCTTCATTACTCCCCAGAAGCCCACAAACATCCAGATGCCCCCCCCCCCCTAACAGCCCGGGATGCTTCACTCACTCGATCCCGAGCTTCCTGTGGTTTAACTCTCCTGCTGCTCGGGGCCCCTGTGGTAACACAAGCAATGGCAGTCAGTCAGTGGTTAGTGCAACATGTGATCATGTGATCATGTGATCATGTGATGTGGTTATTTGAGCTGGTCACACAGTGAAGGAGCAACAACACCGTGGAGACACTGAACCATTCAAGGAACTGAGATACATAAAGTTATCTTCACGTGTGGAGACGTGTTCACCTCCTTCATGTGTTATCGTGACAGGAAGTGGATTGAATGAGCCCAGAAGTGTGGAGCATTCTCCCAACATCACAGCCACATGTCTTTAATGTAACTCAGCAACGCATGGCTGCTCTGTTGAGAGAAGGTTCTGCACAGGAGAGGAGACAGGAGACAGGAGACAGGAAGCAGGAAGCAGGAAGCAGGAAGCAGGTTAGTTCAAGAGTTTCTGTTTTATTGGATGTATTTGTGGTCTGTTTCCCTCTCAGTGCTTCTACAGACAAGAAGAACGTATTCCAAAGAGAATAAAAAGACATGAACCAGATCAGACAGTCAGGAGACTATTTACAACAAGTTAGAACCAACACACACCGGACACCACGGTTACACCTGGGCTCCAGGCCTGAACCCTTCTTCACGAGACCGGTTCTACTCGCAGAACATTGGAACACTGTAACACATTGGACCACTGCAGAACATTGGACCACTGCAGAACATTGGAACACATTGGACCACTGCAGAACATTGGACCACTGCAGAACATTGGAACACTGCAGAACATTGGAACACATTGGACCACTGCAGAACATTGGACCACTGCAGAACATTGGAACACTGCAGAACATTGGACCACTGCAGAACATTGGAACACATTGGACCACTGCAGAACATTGGACCACTGCAGAACATTGGAACACTGCAGAACATTGGAACACATTGGACCACTGCAGAACATTGGACCACTGCAGAACATTGGACCACTGCAGAACATTGGAACACTGCAGAACATTGGAACACATTGGACCACTGCAGAACATTG
>NC_046970.1:792500-807500 GCF_009769545.1 Cyclopterus lumpus | reverse complement strand
CATGAGGAACAGAGGAACATACATGAGGAACACAGGAACACATGAGGAACAGAGGAACATACATGAGGAACACATGAGGAACACAGGAACACATGAGGAACAGAGGAACATACATGAGGAACACAGGAACACATGAGGAACAGAGGAACATACATGAGGAACACAGGAACACATGAGGAACAGAGGAACATACATGAGGAACACACAAGGAACAGAGGAACATACATGAGGAACACACAAGGAACAGAGGAACATACATGAGGAACACACGAGGAATCAAACATGAACTTCTCAACCAATCCCAGTTCAAACCAGTAAGGAGACATTGGGTGAATATCAGTCTATAGCTCGACTGTACAAAACAAGACTTCCAGTTTCAGAAGAAGGTGAATTATTGATATTATATAATATATATATATATAATATATATATATAATATATATATATCAATTATTATTATGATTGGCATCAATCTGACAAAAAGGTATTCAACACATTTTACTAAATAAAATCAATTTAATTGCAGAAAAGTTAAAGTAGGAGCTACTTGTGACGAGCTGTCACTGTCCATCGGTGCATAAACATATAGTAGTTATATATTAGTTATATATTTAGCTATAAACAGTTATATAGTAGTTGTATTGTTATATACAGTTATATATTAGTTATATCTTAGTTATAGTAGTTATATACAGTTATATAGTAGTTATATACAGTTATATAGTAGTTATATCGTAGTTATAGTAGTTATATCGTAGTTATAGTAGTTATATCGTAGTTATAGTAGTTGTATACAGTTATATAGTAGTTATATACAGTTGTATATGAGCATCACTCACAGGGTGACGATGTCTGCGTTGGCAGCCTGGACGGCGATGCTCAGGGGGTCGTGACCCCGCTCATCCACCTCCGTCTGGGACGCCCCCCTCTTCAGGAACAGACACACTTGACTGCACACAACGAGCATTATGGTAGAAGAGCTATCGGTGCAGTTCAACAATTCAGTCTTTCTTAATAATCTGGTCAGATTTCATTGGAGACTTAAACTGTTTTAAAAGCTTCATTCATGAGGCTGTGGAACAATATTTGGTCAGACAAGACTTTACAAGAACGGAAGCCAATCAGAGCTTTTACAAGTCAGGACTGTCTTCCTTTATGCTCCATCATATTTTATACAGGCCAAGAAAGGTCACAGATTATGGGCTGTGAGTTACTCTGAGTTCACACAGTCACCCCCCCCCCCCCCCCTCACCCCGTGTGGCCCAGGTCGGTGGCGTGGTGCAGAGGGCCCCGGCCCCTCATGTCCCTCTGGTTCACATCGGCTCCGTTCTGCAGCAGGAACTCACAAGCGATGAGAGAACCCTGGTGGAGGAGAGGGGGTATGACTATTAACTATGGTATTAAACAATACTTTAAGCTCAGGGTTATGACTCTATTAACTATCTTTAATGGTTTAATGGTTGTAGATATCTATGGCTGTGTTTATGCTTGTATAAAATCTGTATCCTTCAGCGGGTTATCCATTTTTAATTTTTAAACCAGACAGTCTTCATAATAATAAAACAATAAACATGGCAATGAAATCAAATAAAAGGTTAATCAGTCCAAGTCTTTACAAGCCGTTCCCTTCCAGCTAAGTCTCTCACCCCGACCACGGCTTGGATGAGTGGCGTCTTGCCCTCCTCGCTCGCAGCGTGCACGTCGGCACCGTGCGCCAGCGCCTCAGCCATGAGTGGCAGGTTGTGGAGGCGGGATGACCGGTGGAGGAGCGCCCCGGGGTGGAGCTCCCGTGGGTCTTCTGGGTCTGAAGACACCTCCTGCTCGATCTCCACCTCACCACTGGAGGACTCCTCTGACTCCTCCTCTGATGGTTGGTCAGGCAGCAGGATGACGGACAGAGAAGGAGGCGGGAGTTAGCTTCAAGTGTTGGTATTACTACACAATCACAAGTAAAGGTAAGAGATAATAACAAGGACACACGCAGACCTTCTTCTGTGACGCTGCCCACCACCGAGCCGAAGACCAGGATGTCGGTGCTGCCGTCGGTGCTTCCTCCCAGGCCGCTGTCGCTGCTGAGACCTGCAGGGCCAAGCGGCGCCAACCACGGACAAGTTAATCATTACACGGCACACGGCGCACAACGCCATCACTGGGAGGACCGCACAACCCACAGAGACATGAACCTTCTGAGTGTGTGAGGAACTCTCTCCTGCATCTTCCTGACAATGTACAACAGTCTGTGTAGTGGACTTAAGACTTACTGCGAGGACCAGAGCCCGTGTCAAAGTAGGAAAATAGTGAGTCCAGCTCATCTGGACAGAACAGCGAGTCCCGGCGAAACTTTGCTGCAGCAGCTGTGACGAGACAAAGACAACAAGTTCAGCTTGTGTGTGTAGACTCTGAGTACTCGTAGCTCTTCGTGAGGAGCTCATTCTGACCTGCTGAGCGGTTTGCAGGTGAAGCGCTTCCCGGCTCGTAGCGGTGGTATTTCCTTCGGGCCTTGTTGGGAGCCCGAACGGAGCTGTTGTGTCGCCGGCACTTCTTCACCGTCCAGGGCCGGGACTTCCTTTCCCCCTCTACCAAAGCCTCGCTCCCACTCATCTTCTTCAGGAAGCGCTTCTCCACATACTTTGACTTGATCCAAGCCTCCTTCTCCTGTCTGCAGAGAGATGGTCACAAACTGACGATGTTAAATAAGACATGACGTATGCAGATAACTCAGTTGAGTCTGGGTTGAGTCACACGGTAACAATAAGACAGATGTCACATGACACCATAGAGACACCTTTGCTAACCTAACTGACTTTAGAGTGGGTGAAGGTGTCTAACAATGGGATATACAGAATGATGCTCTTCTCCAAATGGAGTAAAGCCTCACCTTGAACTGGACGGTCCTGGTTTCTTCACTCCGCGCTCCTCACAGGATCCCTCATAGATATGGTTGATCACAGTGTTCCCCAATTCACACATCAGCTGAACATCAGGAGGGCAACGATGGAAGAAAGACAGAAACAAGTAGTTTACATGGTTTTGCAAAGCACGAAGGAACGACAAATGCAACTCTGGTGGTGGAAACAAGCACAGAACAGAGAGGAGATGTCTGCTGCAGGATGTCTGCTGCATGATCCATGCTGCAGGATGCATGATGTCTGCTGCATGATCCATGCTGCAGGATGTCTGCTGCAGGATGCATGATGCATGATGTCTGCTGCATGATCCATGCTGCAGGATGTCTGCTGCAGGATGCATGCTGCAGTATGTCTGCTGCAGGATGCATGATGTCTGCTGCAGGATGCATGATGTCTGCTGCAGGATGCATGATGTCTGCTGCAGGATGCATGATGCAGTATGTCTGCTGCAGGATGCATGATGCATGATGTCTGCTGCAGGATGCATGATGTCTGCTGCATGATGCATGATGCATGATGTCTGCTGCAGGATGCATGTGTTGGGGAGACGCACCTTCAGTAACTCTGGCTCCCACGAGTCTAACGTCAGTGAACGCACTTTAGAGCAATGGACTCCTAAACTCCTGGAAGAAACAAGAAGAAAAAGAGATTTTATATTATAATATATATATTATATATATTCATAAAGTGTAAGGAGAGTATTTAACCACCAGACTTTAGCACACTTGTACTCTTGCCCCCTTTAGCACAACGAGTCTCTAGAGCTTCTCTAATTACTCAAACATGATTCACATGTTTTAACTACATCTAGTGGATATCTTAATAACTGCTGTGTTTCTATTCACTAGAGCTTTAACCATGGAGACACTGTTATTAAGATGTGATGCTTTAATGCAGAAGCATTGGAAAGATGGTGGCTCAACACATAGCTATAGCCTTCACAGTGACACAACCAGATCTTCTGTGTGTCTGTCCGCCCTTTAAAAACACACTTCCTTGTATTGTGCACTCACCTGTGAATCCCCGAGCACTCGATGCACAGCAGGACTCCCAGGTTGATGGAGGCCCAGCACGGAGCCGCCTGTCCACAGTCACAGCACAGCTCGTTGCCCGGCAGGCTCTGGACCCTCTGGAGGAGGCTCTCCAGGCCTCCCCGGACCCCCCTATCCGCCCTCTCTCTGGGCTCGCTGGCCGAGTCAATGCTGCTGGTGGAGGGCGAGGCCGTCCGGTCCAAACGCTGCAGACAGGTGGACGAGTCAGAGTCAGAGATTCTGCTGCCAGCTGGGAGCCATGTGTGATGAAAAGAAACCCTATTGTGACTGCTCCTGCATGTGTACGCCGTCATGCACGCGTTCGTACCTCAATGTAATAATTGTCGGCGATGTCTTTGTAAGCAGAGGCGATGCTCGCCTGGACCGCCTGGATCCAGGCCTGCCGCAGCTTCTCTGACTCCGCCTGCAGCATACAGCTCCTGCAGGTGTGGAGAGGCCCGTTATGTAACACCTGCACACAGCTGTTTAATGCTAGGAAGCCAAATCCAAATGATATCGTCAATACTGTAACAAGATAACAGACTCACTTGGTGGGGGAAACCACCTCAAAACAGAACCTCCTCTCATTGTCTTCACACGGTTTGACGGAGCACAGCCTCAGGTCCTCCACCACCACGGTCAGAGAGTCCTGTCATTGGCAGAGAGGAGCGTCACACACACTCTCTCCTCCCCTTTGACCTTCAACAACCCTTTAAGGTTATCCTCCTTTTACATCTTCCATTCTTCTCCTCTAATGTGCAAACTAATAATAACGTCACCAATAAGTCAAAACTGTCAAACACTTGTCAATAGTTTACTCTTAGTGGTGAATTAGTTTAATTTAAACTGTACCTTGAGTTTCTTTTGGTAGACCAGCTGGCTGTTCTGTATAGAAAACCACCGCCTTGAGGAGAGAGGAGTGTTCTCAGGTCATATTCACATCACATCGAGGAGCCCATAGAAGTTAAGAGAGGACACGTAACATCTGGGCCTTCAGGACATTGCAATGCTTTCTGAACTAAATGATCTTTTTATTGTTATTTCAACCTGTTAATTGTTTTCCATTAACTTTGATCAGAAGGTATTTTGAAGTGATTCATTAGACCGTGTACCTGTTCCAGGTCTTGAAGGCGTTGCTGGCCCTCTTGAAGAGGTAGCCCTCCATGACCACACCATTGGGGGCATCCACATTGAATTCCAACTTGTGGTCATCATAAGAAAAGTCCTGGAGGACACATAGATGGACAAGATGCATATTAGGGTATTGATTCATTTATTCAGCAGGATTTCATTTGAAATGAAAGACATAAAAAGCAATGCGCTGCAAAGATTAACGTTTAAAGGTCAAAAGGTCTGAACCCGTGACTGATTCTGTGCATGGAGAGTTCCTGGTTCTGTTCTCACTCCTCATCCGGTGCACAATGCCGGGCTGGAAGGTGACCCTGTGGAGCAGGAGGTGGAGGTCCACCTCATCGGAACATGGAGGAGCTTCTTATCAGCAACACACACCAGAGCTGCTGGAGCAATCCTTCGTTCCTTTGTTACGCAACCTTTCTTTCTGACATGTGTCAACAAATGTAGACGCCATCCGTTTAATAGTTCACCCTTAAAGAGCTGGTCCATTCTGCACTCTACCTGTGCTTGTACCTGTACCTGTGCTCAGCACAGGTACAGGTACAAGCAACTGCTTATGGAACAGTCTCCCTGACCACCTGAGGGCAACACAGACCCTGGACTCTTTTAAGACTGGCCTAAAAACCTTTTTATTCAGGAAGGCGTTTTTGACTTTGAGTTGAGTTTTATGACCCGTCAACTATTCCTTTTTTATTATAGTTGATTTTAACTTTGTACTGGCTCTGTGGCACTCTGAGATTCTTGAATGAAGAGTAAGATAAGATAAGATAAGATAAGATAAGATAATCCTTTATTAGTCCCTCAGTGGGGAAATTACAGGATTACAGCAGCATTACTCACAGTAATAAGTAAAACAACTAAATAACAGAAATAAGATAAGAGTAAAAAACAAGAAGAATATTATATATACAGACGGAAGAGTGCCTTACAAATAGAATGCATTATTATTATTATTATTAAACCGATGTACAAGTACAGGTCCAAGAAACATGTGTACAAGTACACGTACAGGTCCAAGAAACACATGTACAAGTACACGTACAGGTCCAAGAAACATGTGTACAAGTACACGTACAGGTCCAAGAAACACGTGTACAAGTACACGTACAGGTCCAAGAAACACGTGTACAAGTACACGTACAGGTCCAAGAAACACGTGTACAAGTACAGGTACAGGTCCAAGAAACACGTGTACAAGTACACGTACAGGTCCAAGAAACACGTGTACAAGTACACGTACAGGTCCAAGAAACACGTGTACAAGTACAGGTACAGTTACAGGTTCAAGAAACACGTGTACAAGTACACGTACAGGTTCAAGAAACACGTGTACAAGTACACGTACAGGTTCAAGAAACACGTGTACAAGTACACGTACAGGTCCAAGAAACATGTGTACAAGTACACGTACAGGTCCAAGAAACACGTGTACAAGTACACGTACAGGTCCAAGAAACACGTGTACAAGTACAGTTACAGGTCCAAGAAACACGTGTACAAGTACAGTTACAGGTCCAAGAAACACGTGTACAAGTACACGTACAGGTCCAAGAAACATGTGTACAAGTACAGGTACAGGTCCAAGAAACATGTGTACAAGTACACGTACAGGTCCAAGAAACATGTGTACAAGTACACGTACAGGTCCAAGAAACACGTGTACAAGTACAGTTACAGGTCCAAGAAACACGTGTACAAGTACACGTACAGGTCCAAGAAACATGTGTACAAGTACACGTACAGGTCCAAGAAACATGTGTACAAGTACACGTACAGGTCCAAGAAACACGTGTACAAGTACACGTACAGGTCCAAGAAACACATGTACAAGTACACGTACAGGTCCAAGAAACACGTGTACAAGTACACGTACAGGTCCAAGAAACACGTGTACAAGTACACGTACAGGTCCAAGAAACACGTGTACAAGTACACGTACAGGTCCAAGAAACACGTGTACAAGTACACGTACAGGTCCAAGAAACACGTGTACAAGTACACGTACAGGTCCAAGAAACATGTATACAAGTACAGGTCCAAGAAACATGTGTACAAGTACACGTACAGGTCCAAGAAACACGTGTACAAGTACACGTACAGGTCCAAGAAACACGTGTACAAGTACACGTACAGGTCCAAGAAACATGTGTACAAGTACAGGTACAGGTCCAAGAAACATGTGTACAAGTACACGTACAGGTCCAAGAAACACGTGTACAAGTACACGTACAGGTCCAAGAAACACGTGTACAAGTACAGGTACAGGTCCAAGAAACATGTGTACAAGTACACGTACAGGTCCAAGAAACACGTGTACAAGTACACGTACAGGTCCAAGAAACACGTGTACAAGTACACGTACAGGTCCAAGAAACATGTATACAAGTACAGGTACAGGTCCAAGAAACATGTGTACAAGTACACGTACAGGTCCAAGAAACACGTGTACAAGTACACGTACAGGTCCAAGAAACACGTGTACAAGTACACGTACAGGTCCAAGAAACACGTGTACAAGTACACGTACAGGTCCAAGAAACATGTGTACAAGTACACGTACAGGTCCAAGAAACACGTGTACAAGTACAGGTACAGGTCCAAGAAACATGTGTACAAGTACACGTACAGGTCCAAGAAACACGTGTACAAGTACACGTACAGGTCCAAGAAACACGTTTAAAGTCAGACGCTATTGTGAAGGCGGCCTTTCGTGTTGTATATCGATCAGCTGACCAGCATTACATGAGGTCGGGGGAGAAGGAGCAGATGTGTTACTAGGAAGGACTTAAACGTTTATAAATAAGTTTATATAAATTATATCACGTTGACAAATCCTCAGCGTCACATTTTACATTTTCACATTAAGCAAATTGGACCAGAACAAAATAGCAGGAGGACATTTGGGAAAGAGGCCCAGTAGAAGAGTGAGGGTGTGTGTGTGTGTGTGTGTGTGTGTGTGTGTGTGTGTGTGTGTGTGTGTGTGTGTGTGTGTGTGTGTGTGTGTGTGTTTGCCTCCATGGAAGAAATGCACATAAACAAAAAAGCGAGAGACAGAAACACGCAGGTAGAAGTGAGTGAGATGAGTTTCAGGCCGTTTGTGGTCAGAAGCTCTTGAAGGACACAAAGTGAAACTCCAGAAGAATGTCGACACGCGTCAAAATAAAGAGTATGTGTGCCCCCCCCCCCCCACACACACACACAGCAGCAAACAGGCCCTGACATGTTCCAAAGTGGAAGAAATCGCTTTCGACTTTCAACATTTTTCCTCCCGTCTGTAACATCTGAACATATAATCTTCTGCAAAAGAATCCACCATTACAGTGAAGCCTGCTGTGACGTCCCACAATGCAACCCTGGCTACTCAAACCTCTGATTCTGACACGATTGTCCCATTTGCATGTTTTGCACTGCAGCACGGGGCATTAATGTGCAGGTTGTGGATGAATATGAACTCACCTGCATCAGAGTCTGGAGGAAGAATCAGGTGAGAACCAGGTGGGAAAAGATAAAAGAGAACAAGTGTTATAGAAGAGCAGAACCATTATATCAGGAATAGTAACAACAACAAGGCCTTGAGGAAATAATTCTTCATCTCACTCTTTAGCTGAAGCACCTGAGACATGAAGCAAGTTCATGTTGTTTAAGCACAGCAACATAAAACCAGAAAGTCAGGTAGCACCTCATGCTAACCCATCTCATGTTTACCCACCTCATGCTAACCCCACCTCATGCTAACCCACCTCATGCTAACCCACCTCATGTTTACCCACCTCATGCTAACCCACCTCATGTTTACCCACCTCATGTTTACCCACCTCATGCTAACCCACCTCATGTTTACCCACCTCATGCTAACCCACCTCATGCTAACCCACCTCATGTTAACCCACCTCATGTTTACCCACCTCATGCTAACCCACCTCTTGTTTACCCACCTCATGTTAACCCACCTCATGTTTACCCACCTCATGCTAACCCCTCTTGTTTACCCACCTCATGTTTACCCACCTCATGTTTACCCACCTCATGCTAACCCACCTCTTGTTTACCCACCTCATGTTTACCCACCTCATGCTAACCCACCTCTTGTTTACCCACCTCATGTTAACCCACCTCATGCTAACCCACCTCATGTTTACCCACCTCATGCTAACCCACCTCATGTTTACCCACCTCATGCTAACCCACCTCATGTTTACCCACCTCATGCTAACCCACCTCATGCTAACCCACCTCATGTTTACCCACCTCATGTTAACCCACCTCATGCTAACCCACCTCATGTTTACCCACCTCATGCTAACCCACCTCATGCTAACCCACCTCATGTTTACCCACCTCATGTTAACCCACCTCATGCTAACCCACCTCATGTTTACCCACCTCATGTTAACCCACCTCATGCTAACCCACCTCATGTTTACCCACCTCATGCTAACCCACCTCATGTTTACCCACCTCATGCTAACCCACCTCATGTTTACCCACCTCATGTTTACCCACCTCATGCTAACCCACCTCTTGTTTACCCACCTCATGTTTACCCACCTCATGCTAACCCACCTCATGTTTACCCACCTCATGTTTACCCACCTCATGCTAATCCACCTCATGTTTACCCACCTCATGCTAACCCACCTCATGTTTACCCACCTCATGCTAACCCACCTCATGTTTACCCACCTCATGTTTACCCACCTCATGCTAACCCACCTCATGTTTACCCACCTCATGCTAACCCACCTCATGTTTACCCACCTCATGTTTACCCACCTCACGCTAACGCACCTCATGCTAACCCACCTCATGTTTACCCACCTCATGCTAACCCACCTCATGCTAACCCACTTTAAATTATTCTCTGTGCATAAAAAAGAGTAAAAGGAAAGTGACTGATTCTCTGTTCACAGAAAGATATTAGTTTTGTTTTGACGAGGTATCTCCAAAAGGTATTTCCTAGAGATATTTCCTAGGGTGTGAAACCACATTTCACAGACCTTCTTCAACTGAATTCTGAGAACTTATCACCTGCAATATGTTGAGCATCCAGTTGAGCAAGCTTTGAGGAAACAGATCTAATTCCCAGTAAGCATAAAGTAAACCCCTGGGACTCCTCCCCTTTCTCAGAATTACACATGGCTAAACTAAAGTGCTCTATATGTAAATAATGGAGAATCTGCACCTGAATAAAGAATGCAGTGGCTGTGAAAAGAATAATAAGTGAATGTAAGCATTAATCTCAGAGTGAGGAGTGAGTTGCTGTCTCACTCTCTGCTGGATGACGGCGTGCTGGTGCTCCAGCTCTCTCTTCTCTACGGCCGAGTCGATGACCAGCTGGTCCAGCTGCAGAGACAGAACTCACACAGTTAGAGAGCGTTGGAAATGTCCCTGAAAGTGTGTGTGTTGTTTACCAAAAGCGCTGCTGCTCATAAGGAGCACTGGTTCTGCATATGCATTAGACTGGTTTCAGTGGTTCATGTCGGTGTACCTGTGCAGCCAGTCTCTTCATGTACGGGTCGATCTCATCCAAGATGTGAAAGCCTTGTTGGAACAGAGTGCACTGGGCGCGCATGAAGGACAGCATCTGGAGGAGGCACAAGGAGACTAGGACTTATCCTCATGATGAGATGTCACACATGAGAGGATAGACATCTGGACTACTCACTGCATCCAGGATCTCAAACTTCTTCTTGGCCTGAAGCACATTAATCTGAAACAAGACAGATGTAGCGTCAGGTGATTCAGTCCCTTTTTAAAACTAACAAAGCGCTTCCTTTGTGTCCGTCTGGGCTCAGCAGGGTGTCAGCGCCACCTACTGGACAGCACCATTAACACACTCTGGAGTGTGTGTATGTGTGTGTGCGTGCGTGTGCGTGAGTGTGTGTGTGTGCGTGCGAGTGTGTGTGTGTGCGCATGTGTGCGTGCGTGTGTGAGTGAGTGAGTCTGCGTGCGTGTGTGCATGTGTGTGTGTGTGCGTGCGTGTGCGTGCGTGTGTGCGTGGGTGTGCGTGTGTGCGTGCGTGTGTGAGTGAGTCTGCGTGCGTGTGTGCATGTGTGTGTGTGTGCGTGCGTGTGCGTGCGTGTGTGCGTGGGTGTGCGTGTGTGCGTGCGTGTGTGAGTGAGTGAGTCTGCGTGCGCGTGTGTGTGCGTGTGCGTGCGTGTGTGTGTGTGTGCGTGTGTGTGCGTGCGTGTGTGAGTGAGTGAGTCTGCGTGCGTGTGTGCATGTGTGTGTGTGTTCGTGTGTGCGTGCGTGTGCGTGCATGTGTGCGTGGGTGAGTCTGCGTGCGCGTGTGTGTGCGTGTGCGTGCGTGTGTGTGTGTGTGCGTGTGTGTGCGTGCGTGTGTGAGTCTGCGTGCGCGTGTGTGTGTGTGCGTGTATGTGCGTGTGTGTGTGAGTCTGCGTGCGCGTGCGCGTGTGTGTGTGTGCGTGTGTGTGTGTGCGTGCGTGTGTGTGTGTGTGCGTGCGTGTGTGTGCGTGCGTGTGTATGTGCGTGTGTGTGTGAGTCTGCGTGCGCGTGCACGTGTGCGTGTGTGTGTGTGCGTGCGTGCGTGCGTGTGTGCGTGTGCGTGCGTGTGTGTGTGTGTGTGCGTGTGCGTGCGTGTGCGTGTCACCTGCAGAACGTAGTCCAGAGCCAGGTGCCTGAAGGCTTTGCGGCTGAGGACCAGGGCCTGCGTGGCCTCCTCCGCCTCGTGCACCTTGTTCCTGGGTGCCTGGGCGTTCTTCACCTGGGCGAGCTCCATGTCCTCACGCACTCGGTCAAACTGCTTCTTGGTGTCCTTGAACTTACGCACATCCCTGAAACAGAGAGTGTAATTCATGTCTTTGCCAAAGCACCATGATGTCTTTACTTAATCAGTGATGAGATACTCACTCTTTAATGAAGGTGTGAAGCTGCTGCTTGATGGACCTTTGAGCCTGGTCGAACAATATCTGTGAGACAGATATATCATATTTATTATGTAATATTACAACAAGAGCTCCATGCTGTCAGAGTAACGGCTGACAACCTTTAGCTGCACCATCACGCCACAAGGTGGCGACATGAAGCCTTCCACATTATTGCTGCAGCAGCTTGAGCCTCAGGCAGAGGAGGGGAGAGGATGGACGTGCACACGCACACGCACACGCACGCACACACACACATTTTCTCCTCCTCCTCCTCCTCCTCCTCCTCCCTCTTATCTCACACTCCTGTCCTCTAGGATTTCTCTTCCATTTCTAGATTCATGACCACACTCCCAATATAATGAACACAGACTGGCTGACCATCCATCTTGATAACAATTCCATGGACAACGAGAATATCTCTGAACACACACACACGCACACACACACACACACACACACACAATCTAATCCAAGGCATACATAAACAATGTCTACAACAATTACTGTTGATGTGTGGATTAAACCTTCTACAGCACATTGAGAATTACAGGCTTAGAGAGCATGTGTGTGTGTGTGTGTGTGTGTGTGTGTGTGTGTGTGTGTGTGTGCGTGTGACTGATTTCTTGCTATAGATTCAGTACATTCGGGTCGACTGTGGCTCAGTGGTGAGCAGGGTCGTCCTTCAGAGGATCGGCGGTTCGATCCCCGGCTCCACTAGTCCATGTTAGCAAGCCCTTGAGCAAGACACTTAACCCCAAAATGTGTCCCGTAGCTGTTCTACATTGTGTGAATGTTAGTTACTCCTGATGGACAGGTGGAACCTTAGCTCCTCCCATCAGTGTGTGAATGTTAGTTACTCCTGATGTACAGGTGGAACCTTAGCTCCTCCCATCAGTGTGTGAATGTTAGTTACTCCTGATGGACAGGTGGAACCTTAGCTCCTCCCATCAGTGTGTGAATGTTAGTTACTCCTGATGGACAGGTGGAACCTTAGCTCCTCCCATCAGTGTGTGAATGTCAGTTACTCCTGATGGACAGGTGGAACCTTAGCTCCTCCCATCAGTGTGTGAATGTCAGTTACTCCTGATGGACAGGTGTAACCTTAGCTCCTCCCATCAGTGTGTGAATGTTAGTTACTCCTGATGGACAGGTGGAACCTTAGCTCCTCCCATCAGTGTGTGAATGTTAGTTACTCCTGATGAACAGGTGGAACCTTAGCTCCTCCCATCAGTATGAATAAACAAAAAGGGGAGGGGGGGGCATGAAGGTCAAATGCAATGTGTATAATGTCTTCAATACTCTAACCAACACGTCATTACCCAGAGAGCCTAGAAATACTCCACCCTCTCACATTAGAGTTGTAACATGAACCTCTGTGTGTGTGTGTGTGTGTGTGTGTGTGTGTGTGTGTGTGTGTGTGTGTGTGTGTGTGTGTGTGTGTGTATTGCAACACTGGACACAGGAGGGATTGGATGTCTGAAAGATGTTAACATGCCAAGAGGACCTGGGCGTGTCAGAACAACACTCTACCTCGACCTCTCATGTGTGTGTGTGTGTGTGTGTGTGTGTGTGTGTGTGTGTGTGTGTGTGTGTGTGTGTGTGTGTGTGTGCATTAAGCTGCCGCACACATCTGCTAACGCATGTGGTTTGAATGAGACACACGCATATGGACCAGCCTGTGTGGAGAGATTCACCGTCAGAGACAGAGGTCAGTTAGGTGTGTGTGTGTGTGTGTGTGTGTGTGTGTGTGTGTGTGTGTGTGTGTGTGTGTGTGTGTGTGTGTGTGTGTGCGTGTGTATTACCATGTGGTAGTTGACGATCTCCTGGAGGCTTTCTCCACACTTTTCAAGACATTCCTTCATTGACACACACACACACACATATAATGTAGTTACACAGCTTTCTACATAAACATAATACATAAGATTACATCTCTGAAGCATAATAATAAATGGTTATAGGCTGAAACATGTATGTGTCGTCTCCCTGACCCACCAAGGAGACGCTGAAATCTAGTCTGAGTGTTCCCCAGAAACAGAACCAGGTCTCAGATGCCTCCACGTGACCAGCAGCGTGAACACGTCCTGCACGCGTCACGCTGCTGGTCATATTCCCAGGAGGTAAATAAAGAAACATTCATGAACGCTCACCGAGACCATCTCTTCCTTCTTGCACTGCGTGGACAGATCCTTGATCCCGTTCACAAAGAGCTTGTTGGCGCTGACGTAGGCCCGGCCGGCCTCGATCATCCCGCTGCACAGCTTCACCAGCTGGGGGCATCGAACACACGGTCTAGTTAAACAGGTTCTCTACACACACACACACACACACACACACACGAGGAACAACATGTCCACCTTGTCCAGCTTGGCCTCGATCTCCACCACGTCCGTCTCCACGTCATCAACGCCGGCCCTGCAGAGAGAACACAGTTCATCAGAGCTTTCCTGGACACACACACACACACACACACACACACACACACACACTAAGGCATCACTCAGAGATTAGTGGCCACGGCCCAGCTACAGAATCAATGAATGACCTCATGCACAGGCTGGTGCTTCATATCCACCAGAGGAACAACAATAACAATCATGCATCAAAGAACTTCAATAGGTGAAGTATTATTTTATATGTTTTATTAAATCTACACTAAATATGAAGATAATCAGCTTGGTGTGTGTCAGGTAGCCTTACCACACACACACACACACACACACACACCCTGCATGTGTTGGAACACGTTGATCTTAGCCCCCATGCCGATGACCTCATCACTCTCCCCGTCCTCGTCTCCAGTCTGAAAACACCAGAACGACGAAGCACTAAGCAACCTGCTCTTCTTCTCTGTGGGGAGGGGCTTGATCTGGGTGGGGTGTGTGTGTGTGTGTGTGTGTGTATGTGTTTGTGTTTGTGTGTGTGTGTGTGTGTGTTCTGCACAGAAGGCTGATTCATATTGTTTCAGAGAGAGCTGTAAATCCTTTATTAAGACGAATACCTGTTCCTGTTGTTCAAAGATGTCAAACAGCTGTTGGA
>NC_046970.1:767500-787500 GCF_009769545.1 Cyclopterus lumpus | reverse complement strand
TGCTCCTCTTTAAAGACCAACACAACATAAATGTAGTTGAAATAGCTCTCTTAATGTAGCTCCTGGTAGAGGCCTCATTTCCACCGCCCGGGTCTCCAATGTTGTGGCTCCTTCTGTTGGCCAGTGGAAAGCCATCTAGATCTGGTTCATATTCACTCAAGAGAAATATAAACATTGCAAAAGAAGGGATGGAAGAAAAGAAGCCACCACAAGGCACCTTATCCGACATCCAGAGACACGCTAGCTGAGCTCGTACCCTGAAAGGTTTTTAATTTGAAGGCAGCTCGAGTTGGGCCCACACCGCCTGGAGCCTCTGACCCGGGAGTCGAGCTGTGGCCTGGGTGGATTTGGGAGTTTTGGTGTTGGACCATTTGGGGCTGGAGGGCTCGTTTGATCATGCTCCTCTCGGAGGAATGTGTGCTCACAGACTCACTCCCCACATAGTTTAAATGACGGGCCTCATCTTCTCAAATTAGGGGGTTAAAGAAATAGTTGGAAGATGAATCTGATCAAGAATAGGAACGATGCCACATGGCAGTGCATCATCGTTGAGATTTGAGGAACTGCGACGGCTCAGCAGAGCTAAGTGAAGGCAGCAGGAAGCATGAGAAGGACTGCACGCTCATCCCCCGCTCCAACCTCTCCAACCTTCACTGACACATGCAGCCTGCAGGAGCAACAGGAAGACCTCATGAGGGCTACACACTCTTTGCTCCCAGGCCTCTTGTCCTCTTTGCCTCCTTGTCCCTTGTCCTCTGTCTTCTTTGCCTCTTGGCCTCATTGCATCTTTGCCTCTGTCATCTTTGCCTCTTTCCTCTATGCCTCTTTTCTCCTGGCCTCTTTCCCTATTTGCATCTTTGTCTCTGTCTTCTTTGCATCTGTCCTCTTTGCATCTTTGCATCTTCGCCTCTTTGCACCCATCCAACTGACAGCCAGCTGATTGAGGGGGACAACAGAGGAGCGGTGAAGTACAGAGATGGCGGCGCTGTGGGAGATCATCCTCCCTCCAGTCCAGGAGACAAAGTGTGCGACAGACTTGCCGAGTATCTTCAGTCTTGTGTTGAGACCAGAGCTAAATGTTTACATCCCATCTGTGAGGACATGAATGCATGGCTCCCTCAGAGACCCGTGGATACGGGAGCTCCTCATTGGCTGCTGTGCAGTGCAGCTGGGCTGATCACAAAGGAGCAGCATCAGTATACAGATGCTCAGTATGTCTTTAGATTGTGACCCATGAAGTGAAGTCAGTGTGTTTTGAATGTGTATCCAGCTGCCTCTTCACATCGGAGGAACACATTCTCCCATTTATGAGCTCTTGTAAAGACGAACAATGTTCAATGGTATTACTTCTCTATCATTTCTAAAAGCACACGACTCTACATTACATCCAGAGGTATTATGGTGCTGTGATGGCACTGAGGAACCCAGCGCTGCATCACAGCACCCACACGCCTGCAGCCGTGAACTCAAACAGAAGGAAAGTGCATGTTATCCTTTAGGATATTTCTTTCCATCAGAACAGGCTTTTGAGGACGATGGAAGATGGCAGCGCTCACTGAAAACCAACAATGAAGATGAGCAAGGCCCTCTTAAACGTATATCTACAGAGAGTAGGACCGTCTCCATACACCATGAGACCAGTTTGTAAAATGTTGCTCCATAACTGAAGAGCAGAAGCCAGATATGGATCAACTTTACATGTGAAGCAAACTGCACTCCACAAGGAGACAATGTGACTCTTCAAGGATGTCTGGTGGAGATACGGCCTGACACACACACACACACACACACACACACACACACACACACACACACACACACACACACACACACACACACACACACACACACACACACACACACACACACACACACACACACACACACACACACACACACACACACACACACACACACACACACACACACACACACACACACACACACACACACACACACACACACACACACACACAGAACCTGATCTCATGTGGTGACTTGCAGAACATGTTCAGATAGAAGATTGTATAATTAATTAAATGCTGGGCATTAAATGTAATATTAATATGTATCCTCTCTCTTTGAAAGTGAAACACAACAATGTATTATTATTATTATTGTTTTCAATGGGATTCAATCAGTTTAATTCATTCATTCGCTTGATGTTGAGATATTATTTTGATCTCCTTATTGTCTTGATGGTGATTGAAAGGCTTCTGTGAGTCCACGTCTGATTATTTGATTATTATATGACTTTATTATGTAGCTACATTAACAGGACTGTAAACTGCAGTTTTTCTTTTAGGGTACGAAGCAGGAAGTCGTCCAAGAGGTTCACGTGAATAGTTTATGGCTGAGTGTGGAAACGTGTTAATATTTCATTATATACCTCTGCCCACGCTAACCTACAGTAGCAGAGCTGAACACACTTGTTGTATTCATGGTGTGATGTGAGAGAAGAGATGCGCTTTGCATCCTGTGGATCTCACTCATGTGATCTGGGTCTGCTTTTGGGTTCCTGGCTTTAGTCCTGGTTCACTGGCACAAACAGGACTGTTTATGATATTCTCTCTCAATGCACTCTTAGGTTTATGAATTGGAGTGTCACAGTCATTTAGCTAGAAAATCACCATCAAGGTTGTAGTTCTGTAATTATATTTGTATTATTTCTAAACTGTAACATGTTAAAAGTGTTCCTCCGTTAACTTTGTGTTATTACAACTGTTCATCATGGAGGATCTGCCCATCTTACTCCTGCTAATATTCATATTATATTATTAAAAGTCACTTAAACTTGGAGGAGGTTCAAATGCACATATATGTGGGACCGAAGAGAATAGAAATTAAATATAATATTAATAATATCATTACAGAGTTTGAGGGTCCTCCAGGTGTGAACACCTTTCACCCAATGCATGCTGGGACGGGAGCCAGCCCCCGGACTGGAGCTCTCATGCAATGTCGTTGTTTTTTATTAAAAGGATGCATGTATATTCTATTCATGGTAAAAGTTCATCGTTAAAGCCTAATGGTACTGCGAGGGTTAGTTAGGGGTCCACACACACACACACACACACACACACACACACACACACACACGGGGTGGTCTTACACACTCACTCTGAGACAGCTGGAGAAACAAACCAGGCCGGACGTCTGGAACATACGCCGTTACACTCAAAGTGCATCATACTTACTTTATGGTCATAAAAGAGACCGAAGCAGACTGACTCAGTTCTGCTTCAGCCGTCCTACGATGAGAACCGTCTTAGAGAACCGTGTTAGAGAACCGTGTTAGAGAACCGTCTTAGAGAACCGTGTTAGAGAACCGTGTTAGAGAACCGTCTTAGAGAACCGTGTTAGAGAACCGTGTTAGAGAACCGTCTTAGAGAACCGTGTTAGAGAACCGTGTTAGAGAACCGTGTTAGAGAACCGTCTTAGAGAACCGTGTTAGAGAACCGTGTTAGAGAACCGTCTTAGAGAACCGTGTTAGAGAACCGTGTTAGAGAACCGTGTTAGAGAACCGTCTTAGAGAACCGTCTTAGAGAACCTCTACTCGTTGATGCCTATTGCTTCACCGCCGTGGAAACATGATGCTGAGCTCTGACTCTCTATTGCTCTCTTGTCCAAAGTAATGCTTCATATTCAGCTGAGCCTTCACCTCCTTTCCCTGCAGCCAAAACCACACACACACAGACACACACACACACACACACACACAGGGAGATGGCGACACACACGCACACACAGGGAGATGGAGACACACACACACACACACACACACACACACACACACACACACACACACACAGGGAGACGGTGACACACACACACACACGCACACACAGGGAGATGGAGACACACACACACACACACACACAGGGAGACGGTGACACACACACACACACACACACACAGGGAGACGGCGACACACACACACACACACACACACACAGGGAGACGGTGACACACACACACACACACACACACAGGGAGACGGCGACACACACACACACACACAGGGAGATGGAGACACACACACACACACACACACACAGGGAGACGGCGACACACACACACACACACACAGGGAGACGGTGACACACACACACACACACACACACAGGGAGACGGCGACACACACACACACACACACACACACAGGGAGACGGTGACACACACACACACACACACACACAGGGAGACGGCGACACACACACACACACACAGGGAGATGGAGACACACACACACACACACACAGGGAGACGGCGACACACACACACACACACACAGGGAGACGGTGACACACACACACACACACACACACACACACACGGAGACGGCGACACACACACACACACACACGCACACAGGGAGATGGCGACACACACACACACATAACAGAATGGTGACTGCTGCAGCTGTTCTGATGCGACGGGCAATCCATCCCACAAATGGAAGGAGTGTGTGTGTGTGTGTCGCCATCTCCCTGTGTGTGTGTGTGTGTGTGTGTGTACGTGTGTGTGTGAGACTTTGCGTGGGCAGGAATGATCCAAGAAAGTGCTGACACGGCAGATGGGAATGTTTTCATTTGGTTTCAAAGGATTCCAGCGAGCTGAAGGACGTAACCAGAGAGTGAAGCGGTCCGTGTTCCCCCTCTCCTGTCAATCACTCTCTGGGCGTGAGGATCGGCAGGTGGCCCAACCCACAGCCGGCCTGTGTCCACGGCCTGCAGGGGAACCAGCGACGGCTCCAGCAGGTTACAACGAAGTGAGAAGATTAGCTTTAAATAAACTAAAGACACCGGAAGTTACAGATTCTGTTGAGCTTCCTCCTCACCGCCTGGGATACAGGAACGTGGGCGGAGCCACAGAGAGAGAAGAGTGAGAGGGTCGAAGAAGAGGAAATGTGGATGTGAAGGAAAACTACACAAAACATCAGAGAACTGAAACTACGGCGGAGAAAGTTGAGCCCAATGTGAGCCAGCTGCTGGATCCCAGATGTGAGCCAGTGGGAGGAAACACACAGCGTCTCTCCTCCCAGTGAGCTGCATGACCATGGGGCACCTCAGGGTGTCCAAGCAGCACCCACCTGTTGACAGCTGTGCACGGTGCTCATGACAGTCGGTGCATTAATGTGTGAGACCTCTGAGTCTCCACCTCCACCCAATCAATCCATCCTTCTCTCCATCATCCCTCCTGCCATAACGCTTCCTTCCTGTTAGAAGACAGACTCGTCCACATGCATCGGTTCATAACCCTGGAGAGGAGGAGGAGGAGGAGGAGGAGGAGGAGGAGGAGGAGGACACCTGCATCGGTTCATAACCCTGGAGAGGAGGAGGAGGAGGAGGAGGAGGAGGAGGAGGACACCTGCATCGGTTCTTAACCCTGGAGAGGAGGAGGAGGAGGAGGAGGAGGAGGAGGACACCTGCATCGGTTCATAACCCTGGAGAGGAGGAGGAGGAGGAGGAGGAGGAGGAGGAGGACACCTGCATCGGTTCATAACCCTGGAGAGGAGGAGGAGGAGGAGGAGGAGGAGGAGGAGGAGGAGGACACCTGCATCGGTTCATAACCCTGGAGAGGAGGAGGAGGAGGAGGAGGAGGAGGAGGAGGAGGAGGAGGAGGAGGAGGAGGAGGAGGACACCTGCATCGGTTCACAACCCTGGAGAAGAGGAGGAGGAGGAGGAGGAGGAGGAGGAGGAGGAGGAGGAGGACACCTGCAGGATGGAAGTCAAGATGAAGAAGTGTGAGGACTTACTGAGGGGAGAAGGAGGGATGAAATGTGCTCTCACTCTTTATCTTCTATCTGCCGCTTGGTTGAACCAGTTGGGTTGTTCTTTTAAGGAGAGCCAACACAACACGTGTGTGTGTGTGTGTGTGTGTGTGTGTGTGTGTGTGTGTGTGTGTGTGAGAAACACGCGGCTAAATGCGTCTTTTCACAGGAACATTGTAAGATTGTCATACAATGATTCACAGATAAACAACGGTGAGTGTGTGTGTGTGTGTGTGTGTCTGTGTGTGTGTGTCTGTGTGTGTCTGTCTGAGCTTTAATATAGTGTGTGAGCTTTAATATAGTGTGAGCTTTAATATAGTGTGTGAGCTTTAATATCGTGTGAGCTTTAATATAGTGTGAGCTTTAATATAGTGTGAGCTTTAATATAGTGTGAGCTTTAATATAGTGTGTGAGCTTTAATATTGTGTGAGCTTTAATATCGTGTGAGCTTTAATATAGTGTGAGCTTTAATATAGTGTGAGCTTTAATATAGTGTGTGAGCTTTAATATCGTGTGAGCTTTAATATAGTGTGAGCTTTAATATAGTGTGAGCTTTAATATAGTGTGTGAGCTTTAATATCGTGTGAGCTTTAATATAGTGTGTGAGCTTTAATATCGTGTGAGCTTTAATATAGTGTGAGCTTTAATATAGTGTGAGCTTTAATATCGTGTGAGCTTTAATATCGTGTGAGCTTTAATATAGTGTGAGCTTTAATATAGTGTGAGCTTTAATATAGTGTGTGAGCTTTAATATAGTGTGAGCTTTAATATAGTGTGAGATTTAATATAGTGTGAGCTTTAATATAGTGTGAGATTTAATATAGTGTGTGAGCTTTAATATAGTGTGTGAGATTTAATATAGTGTGTGAGCTTTAATATAGTGTGTGAGCTTTAATATAGTGTGAGCTTTAATATAGTATGTGAGCTTTAATATAGTAAGTGAGCTTTAATATAGTGTGAGCTTTAATATAGTGTGAGCTTTAATATCGTGTGAGCTTTAATATCGTGTGAGCTTTAATATAGTGTGAGCTTTAATATAGTGTGAGCTTTAATATCGTGTGAGCTTTAATATAGTGTGTGAGCTTTAATATCGTGTGTGAGCTTTAATATCGTGTGAGCTTTAATATAGTGTGTGAGCTTTAATATTGTGTGAGCTTTAATATCGTGTGAGCTTTAATATAGTGTGTGAGCTTTAATATCGTGTGAGCTTTAATATAGTGTGTGAGCTTTAATATTGTGTGAGCTTTAATATAGTGTGAGATTTAATATAGTGTGAGCTTTAATATAGTGTGTGAGCTTTAATATAGTGTGAGCTTTAATATAGTGTGTGAGCTTTAATATCGTGTGAGCTTTAATATCGTGTGAGCTTTAATATAGTGTGAGCTTTAATATAGTGTGAGCTTTAATATCGTGTGAGCTTTAATATAGTGTGTGAGCTTTAATATCGTGTGTGAGCTTTAATATCGTGTGAGCTTTAATATAGTGTGTGAGCTTTAATATTGTGTGAGCTTTAATATCGTGTGAGCTTTAATATCGTGTGAGCTTTAATATAGTGTGAGCTTTAATATAGTGTGAGCTTTAATATAGTGTGTGAGCTTTAATATTGTGTGAGCTTTAATATAGTGTGAGATTTAATATAGTGTGAGCTTTAATATAGTGTGAGATTTAATATAGTGTGTGAGCTTTAATATAGTGTGTGAGATTTAATATAGTGTGAGCTTTAATATAGTGTGAGCTTTAATATAGTGTGAGCTTTAATATTGTGTGAGCTTTAATATAGTGTGAGATTTAATATAGTGTGAGCTTTAATATAGTGTGAGATTTAATATAGTGTGTGAGCTTTAATATAGTGTGTGAGATTTAATATAGTGTGAGCTTTAATATAGTATGTGAGATTTAATATAGTGTGTGAGCTTTAATATAGTGTGTGAGCTTTAATATAGTGTGAGCTTTAATATAGTATGTGAGCTTTAATATAGTAAGTGAGCTTTAATATAGTGTGAGCTTTAATATAGTGTGAGCTTTAATATCGTGTGAGCTTTAATATCGTGTGAGCTTTAATATAGTGTGAGCTTTAATATAGTGTGAGCTTTAATATCGTGTGAGCTTTAATATAGTGTGTGAGCTTTAATATCGTGTGTGAGCTTTAATATCGTGTGAGCTTTAATATAGTGTGTGAGCTTTAATATTGTGTGAGCTTTAATATCGTGTGAGCTTTAATATAGTGTGTGAGCTTTAATATCGTGTGAGCTTTAATATAGTGTGTGAGCTTTAATATAGTGTGAGCTTTAATATAGTGTGAGCTTTAATATAGTGTGTGAGCTTTAATATAGTGTGTGAGCTTTAATATAGTGTGTGAGCTTTAATATAGTGTGAGCTTTAATATAGCGTGTGATTCCTGCCTATTTCATCTCTGGGTCTGTCGGCAACACGTGGATTCAGTGGAAGCGTCCACGTGCTGAAGGATGCGCTCATGAACGCATCACACTAGACGGGAATATGAACACATGCACACATGTATGCATGCACGTGCAACAGCATCAGATCAGCAGCAACAAAAAGAGCCGTTATACATTCAAACAAGTTGTTGAAGATTGCTCAAAGGTTCAGAGGTTCTGAAGAGGCAGAACTCCCTGTTCCTCCTTCCTGATGTGATGGAGGTCTGGTTCAATCTTCAGAGCCGGTTTATTGGTCAACACTTGATCTCAAGTGAGGAAGATTAGTGAGCTCAGAAACCACCACAATGATTACATGTGCAGCTTCTGGCTCCGCTGCTGTTCAAAACTCTCAATGTGTGACATCATCGGTTTGAAGCCAACAGGGTGGGGCCGCCCTCTTTGTTCACCTGGTCTGCAGTGAGGAGAGAACGAGCACCACAAGCATCTGTTATTATCTATTATCTCAGAGAGGGCTGGGCAGGACCAATGGTACCAAACCAGTAAGCTCATTGGTCCCGCCCACTAACGCCACATCTCCATTCACACGGCTGCTTTGAAGTAACCACCATGTGTCACGCTTGAGACATGAAAGAAGGTTCCCAGTGGAAGCGTTCCACTAAGGCCTCCACCGTTACTCAGACTGGGAACTACAGTATTCATGTGGACTGATGGGGAACCAGAAGTTTATATTCTGCATCATCTTTGTGACGCGACGGTTACGAGAGGTTAAAATATTCATGTGGACTGATGGGGAACCAGAGGTTTTGATGAGCCCGGTGCTCTGCATTGACTGAGAGGTTAAAAGGTGAATGGTGGTTAAACGGCTGCTTCCCTGGGGAGAGTTTACTAAAAGCTCTCACTGCCTCCCTGATCCTGGTGCTGCAGCGCTGGTATCCTAAGATAAAAGTAATAATAATAATAAGATTGAATAGTCTAGACCACACTAATATATGTTACTATATGTATGCCATACATACTGCGAAGTATATGCATCTCACTAAGGTAACATAGATGGATCTGGAATGGAGTTTAGGTCTCTATTTGGCTGCATTGTGCAGATTAAAAAACACTTTGATCATAAACTTCTGCTGTTGCGTAAGACCCACCATAGTGGATTAAAGCAAAGGAATTAGATAAACACATCCGGTCCACGTGGGGCTCAGCTGAGCATGAATACATAGTTTGACCTTCAAAGAAAAGCCTATTCAAGATAACAGACTGATATGTCTCAAAGAGGTTTTCTCCTAAAGAAAGTCGAGGGCGCCGGCTGGAAGAAGCTGTTCATCAACGTTCATCAAAGTTCATCAATGTTCATCAACGTTCACCAACGTTCACCAATGTTCACCAATGTTCACCAACGTTCACCAACGTTCATCAACGTTCATCAACGTTCACCAATGTTCATCAACGTTCATCAAAGTTCATCAACGTTCATCAACGTTCACCAACGTTCACCAATGTTCACCAATGTTCATCAGCGTTCATCAACGTTCACCAATGTTCACCAACGTTCATCAGCGTTCATCAACGTTCATCAACGTTCATCAACGTTCACCAACGTTCACCAACGTTCACCAATGTTCACCAACGTTCACCAATGTTCACCAATGTTCACCAACGTTCACCAACGTTCATCAACGTTCATCAACGTTCACCAACGTTCACCAACGTTCACCAACGTTCACCAACGTTCATCAACGTTCACCAACGTTCACCAACGTTCATCAACGTTCACCAATGTTCATCAACGTTCACCAACGTTCACCAACGTTCATCAACGTTCATCAACGTTCATCAACGTTCACCAACGTTCATCAACGTTCACCAACGTTCACCAACGTTCACCAACGTTCACCAACGTTCACCAACGTTCATCAACGTTCACCAACGTTCATCAACGTTCACCAACGTTCACCAACGTTCACCAACGTTCATCAACGTTCATCAACGTTCACCAACGTTCATCAACGTTCATCAACGTTCACCAATGTTCACCAACGTTCACCAACGTTCATCAACGTTCACCAACGTTCATCAACGTTCACCAACGTTCACCAACGTTCACCAACGTTCATCAGCGTTCATCAACGTTCATCAACGTTCACCAACGTTCACCAACGTTCACCAACGTTCACCAACGTTCATCAACGTTCACCAACGTTCACCAACGTTCATCAACGTTCACCAACGTTCACCAACGTTCATCAACGTTCACCAACGTTCACCAACGTTCACCAACGTTCATCAACGTTCACCAACGTTCACCAACGTTCATCAACGTTCACCAACGTTCACCAACGTTCACCAACGTTCATCAACGTTCATCAACGTTCACCAACGTTCATCAACGTTCATCAACGTTCACCAATGTTCACCAACGTTCACCAACGTTCACCAACGTTCACCAACGTTCATCAACGTTCACCAACGTTCACCAACGTTCACCAACGTTCACCAATGTTCACCAATGTTCACCAACGTTCATCAACGTTCATCAACGTTCATCAACGTTCACCAACGTTCACCAACGTTCACCAACGTTCACCAACGTTCACCAATGTTCACCAACGTTCACCAACGTTCACCAACGTTCATCAACGTTCACCAACGTTCACCAACGTTCACCAACGTTCATCAACGTTCACCAACGTTCACCAACGTTCATCAACGTTCACCAACGTTCACCAACGTTCACCAACGTTCATCAACGTTCACCAACGTTCACCAACGTTCACCAACGTTCATCAACGTTCATCAACGTTCACCAACGTTCATCAACGTTCACCAACGTTCACCAACGTTCACCAACGTTCATCAACGTTCACCAACGTTCACCAACGTTCATCAACGTTCATCAACGTTCACCAACGTTCATCAACGTTCACCAACGTTCACCAACGTTCATCAACGTTCACCAACGTTCACCAACGTTCATCAACGTTCACCAACGTTCACCAACGTTCACCAACGTTCACCAACGTTCATCAACGTTCATCAACGTTCACCAACGTTCACCAACGTTCACCAACGTTCACCAACGTTCACCAACGTTCATCAACGTTCATGTCCTCCTACAGCCGCTCTTCTCATTCAGCACTTTAATGCGTTTCCTTTTGCTCCGTTTCAAGGTCGCCATGAACCGCCTCCTGCAGCAACAACAACGCACGCCGCTGGTGTGTTTGTGTTGAAGGCCTATATGAGCGTGGGGGGGCGGGGCCTCTTTACCCAATAAATGGAGACGTGCTTTTAAGATAATGTAGGAAATCACATGTAAGCCCCATTTTACATCATGCTTTCAAATCTACCACCAAATCCAGATCACTGAACTTCAAAGGTTCTTGGACTTCCGGAGAACGTCTTCATGAGAACCCTTCAGGGCTGGAAGCAGCACGAGCAGTAACACCTTGTATTCATGAGTAAGGGAAGGAGAGAAGGAACAGGAAGTTAGTCCTTAGGGGCTGCACATAGAGTGCAGGAACGTGATAATTCATCTAAAATAACCTTTGAACAGGGAATAGTGCTCAGATATGGTCCGATAAATGAAAGAGTTAAACATCTGTGAAGGTGTGATTTTAAAATGTAGTGATGTCAATTCTTCAGGCGGCTTCATGCTCCGACATGCAACCAGGAAGAGACGGTCTGAGGCAACGCCATGCAGGTTTGGCAACTTCCATGAGATATGAAGGTGACGAGTGGAACTCATCCATCCAGTTGTCTGGGAAATGATTCCCTGTTGAGGATTTATGAGCCACAGAAGTGAAGAAGGTTTTTTAGGAAGTAATCCCTCGTCAATGTGAATTCAGTTGACTGCTGCAACACAGCTTCAACCAGATTCTATGATTCATGACTATAAATGACTATAATGCTTTATGATGACTTCATAGTTGACAAGGAAATGTTTACCAATTACACTTTTTTGTCTTGAATTTATATCAAATTTATTTAAAACCTGGTAAACTTTGGTTTGTATGAAATGTCAAATATAAGATGGTAAACAGACTTCTAGTCCTACGACCACTCAAAGCTCTTTAACACCACATGTCAATCACCCTGATGGGAGGGGCTACCGTCATGGGAGGGGCTACCGTGCAAGCTGCCCCCTGCCCATCAGCACTAACTAACTATTCACACCTTTTGGGTTCAGTGCACGTCAACATGGACGAGCGGAGAAGGGGATCGAGCCACCGACCCTCTGATTGAAGGAGACCGTTACAGGTTGTGTCTCACATTTGGCAACACAACATTGTGTGTCCACCGGTCACTTCCTGAAGGCTGGCTCCCTCCACCAGCCTGATGCAGGTGCTCTGTGTGGGGGAGACAGGTGAGGCTGGATCTGTGAAGCCTCACCTGTACTCTCACGGAACCGAGAAGAAACATTTGCTTTTCCAGAACCAGTGATTTTATTATTAGTCTGAATCATATGCCGTGGATTGGAGATGGAGACATGCAGTACAGAACCAGTCACTACACTCATGGCTCTAAAACATGCACCGATGAAGACCCGACTGACCCATGACAGGTATGACGTAGACCTTCTGGTCTCGGTTCGGCACCCAGTCAAAGCGCCCACTCTCCTCTCCCATTCTTAAATTATCTGTCCTCTTTTCTCCGAGCTGCCGTTTGTCTCACTTACTGCAGCCGTTGCTAGGCAACAGCTCACACCCACATATGCATATTAATACCGCCATCATAACTGTGTCGTCAATGAAAGGACTAAATATAACATCATTTCATGGAGCACTAGAGGCTGAACACAGACAGGTGGAGCACAGACAGGTGGAGCACTAGAGGCTGACCACAGACAGGTGGAGCACTAGAGGCTGAACACAGACAGGTGGAGCACTAGAGGCTGACCACAGACAGGTGGAGCACAGACAGGTGGAGCACTAGAGGCTGACCACAGACAGGTGGAGCACTAGAGGCTGAACACAGACAGGCTGACCACAGACAGGCTGACCACAGACAGGCGGAGCACTAGAGGCTGAACACAGACAGGTGGAGCACAGCCATCCATCCCTGAGGTGGGATTTAAGCCCCTTTTCTGTCCTTCCACTGCCTGCTTTATCACTCCAATCTCAAACTATCGGTCAGTCGCACAACAAGCCAGAGAAGTTGTGTCTGAGAAAGAGGAAGAGGAAGAGGAAGAGGAAGAGGGAAGCAACAAGACGACAAACACAGAGAAACAGGACCGAAGATAGAGCCTAAACCCTCACCCGGCTCCTCCTTAGTGAATCACAGGCCTGGCCTCCATGCAGTCTTGAGCTCCTCTGCTGGTTTCTAATCTGCTCAGGAGAGCCAGACGAGCATGTGGACCGAGTGTGGCTACAACCCTCCAGCTGGACCTGTGCCCAGGATACCACCCCTAACTCCTGTTTGCTGCTGGGCATCTCCTCCCACCACCACCTGTCTGCTGGTTCCCCCACACAGGTGCCTCCATCACACACTCTCACCTTCCTACAACACACACACACACACACACACAGACACACACACACACACACACACACACACACACACAGACACACACACACACACACACACACACACACACACACACACACACACACACACGGTTGATTAACGCGTGCTGGAAATCACTTTTCATTTTGACACTGAAGCAAAATGGATCCTCAGTGCGCGCGTCCCTCTCACGCACTGAGCTAACGTGTCAAGCCACATTCAAACATACAACTGAGCCACTGACACGCGCGTGTCTTACAGCAATTAATCACAATGCAAATAAACGTTTTAATAAACAACCAAATGTCCCCCCCAAAAAAAATTCTGAGAAAAGATGAAATAAAATCCCAAATTGAGAGAGCCCCGCCATGCTGGTGCCCACAGGAGGGAGTCGGCTTACACACCGCGGACACACACACACACACACACACACACACACACACACACACACACGAGCAGCGCGTCCGGCTCCATCGTGGACACGATCATGCGTAAAGAAGGTGTGCCATCTTTGGAGCGTACCTGAATCGGGGGGAGTCTTTGATACATTCTTCAAAGTCCACCGTCATGTTGGCGTTTTCTCGGTTGTCCCCACTTCAGTGCGCCGATGGCATCGCCCGCGGCGGGATGTGGCTCGAACCGGGCGGATCGTGGCTCCCTGACGCGCAGCTGTCCGTCGCCTCTCCCGGTGGCACCGTGACACTCGATGGGAGCTCCGTGCGCGGCAGAGTCAGGCGAGAGGCGGAGCTGCACCGCGGACACCGGGGACGGAACGGGGCGGAGAGCGCCACCTAGTGACCAGCCGCCGTCACGGCGTGCCCGCAGGAGGAGTCATGAGAACACACTCCCATCATCACCCTAATAACACAACAATGGTGATGTGTATCTACAATAAACAGTCCATGTTCATATAACATCAAGAAAAGAGAGAATATGAGTAGGTCTAATATTTTAAAAAGTAGTTTTAATAATAACTATAGGCTATTCTGCTAAAACACAATAAAAGCTAGAAACCGTTTATTGTCAGGAATGTTTACACAAACGAGGAATTGTTTTTGGGGGAAGGTGCAACATTAGAAATGACAAACAACAATCAACGCGACAGCAACAGGGCAATGTGTGTATTAAGATAAAGATAAAGATAAAGTGCTCACACAACAAATAACGCTAAAGTGTTTAGGTGTGTGTTTCAAGTGACATGTGTGTTTAAGTTAAAGTGACATGTGTGTGTGGAGGAGGAGGAGGAGGGGGAAGAAGGAGGAGAGAGGAAGGAGGGGGAAGAAGGAGGAGAGAGGAAGGAGGAAGGAGGAAGAAGAGGAGGTAGTCCTGGGGGTGACAGGGACCCGGGCTCCATTGGTCATTATATGGGCTTCCTCCTCGATAATGTGCCCAGATTAATAGGCCAAATAAACCCATAAAACACGTGGCAGTTTCAACACACTTGTTATTATACATTTTGATATTCTCAAGTGGCTTCAGAGCTTCCAACAATTTTGAGTTGGAAGAGGAATATCTGAATCTATTTAGGATATGATAAATATAGGTTATTACTTTATTCTTCCCCATGGGAGCAGCAAACATGTTCACATACAATAAAATAGCATTGCAGTGACATTTGAGAATTTAAATAATAAAGGAAACGTAAGTGTATACAGAGCATCTAAAGCTTATTGTTTATTGTTTCATATCTGAGGTGATTTATTGTATTTGAGATTCATCTCAGATGTATGGCGGTAGATTGCGCAATAAAGAATAAATAAGATTGTAATGTCTGATTTACTGTCACGTGTCATAATCCTCTCATCATATCAGGACGCCGACACGCACGTGACGCGCCGCCTCGGTGGATCGTGACGTCATCAACAAGCGCCCGAGTCCTCCTCCTGAATATCATCATGAAGCGTTGTGCCTAACGTTCATGTTCTCGTGCGTTCTCATTTATAGTACGAGCAGTGACGTCACAGACGTGCGCACGTGCAGAACGCACGTATCCAGGCTGCGCGTGAGCACAGACATGTGTCCTTCAGCTCCTATGACGTGTTGGATGCAGAGAGGCCATCTTGGCCCCCTGTCTGCAACTACTGAGAACTACATACAGAGGGCTCTTCCGGACTACAAAGGAAACCACGCCCCCGGCAACGCTCCGTGCTGGAGACCGGATCCTGGTCCGTCCCTGAACACGAGTCCTTCACGGCAGCAACCGCACAGGGATTCACCGTCAGAGGCTTCACTGGGATCCAGAACAGTGTGATCCGCATCACTGGATCCAGAACAGTGTGATCCGCATCACTGGATCCAGAACAGTGTGATCCGCATCACTGGATCCAGAACAGTGTGATCCGCATCACTGGATCCAGAACAGTGTGATCCAGAGCACTGAGATCCGGATCACTGGGATACAGAACAGTGTGATCCAGATCACTGGGATCGAGAGCAGTGTGATCCAGAGCAGTGTGATCCAGATCACTGGGATCGAGAGCAGTGTGATCCAGAGCAGTGTGATCCAGATCACTGGGATCGAGAGCAGTGTGATCCAGAGCAGTGTGATCCAGATCACTGGGATCCAGAGCAGTGTGATCCAGATCACTGGGATCCAGAACAGTGAGATCCAGATCACTGGGATCCAGATCACTGGGATCCAGAACAGTGTGATCCAGATCACTGGGATCCAGAGCACTGGGATCCAGAGCAGTGTGATCCAGCAGAACTTTTGGAGGGACCATCATGCACAACTCTGCCCGTTATGTCATATTCTTCCAATACATTGGAACACATTACAGGTGAGACGTCCACCTCAGTTCATCACACACAAGTTAATCATATTGATTTATTATTTGAGGATCATTCTTTCCGTAGTGGTGCGGTGAAAGTGCCCCCCCAACAGCTGGGGAGGAAGATGGGGGTCCAGGACCACCTGGAGGTACGTGTTATTGCTATTAAGGTGTCGTATGATTGATGCCTATGTCCTCACGTCTAGTCCTGCAGACCAGAGAAGAGCTGCTGGAGGCTCCTGTGTGTTCAGTTGTGACAACAACACATCACACAGGCGGTAGGCTCGCTAGTTGCCAGTTTATTAGGTACACCTAAATGCATAAATCCTCCCTTCATGGCCCAGAAGCTCCGTGTTGGTCGAGTTGAAGTCAGAAATACAGAAGAGTGTTCATGTTGGATGTTTGAAGAACATCTGAGGCACAAATCCTTCTCATGTCATAGATGTTCAACACGTTTTGACTTGACAGTGATCGTATCCACCTGATACCCCCTGAGGAAGTAGCTCAGATACTATATTGTCTTTTCATACAGCAGATTATTATGATGTCATCTCTTTAATAAAGTTCATATAATAAAGGCATGAAGAGGACCACAATATGTTCTGTTCAGACCCCTTGTGTGAAGCTGCTCTTTAACCCTGTAAGACCCAAGCATAGAAATAATATCTAAATCTGTTTTTTTTAAGTCAGATGATGTTGTAAGAGTCTTCTGATGCAGATAATGAAGGATTCATTTAAAAAAAATGTTTTTGTAAGTTTTTAGGGAAACGTTGTAGCAGAATTTCATCAGAACAAATACACAAAACAACTAATGGTTAATTTGGAGTGTGTATTGCTTACATAGCACTACAGTACATTTAATTAATAATAATCACCCAACAGTCATATTTTTATGAATCATAATTTATTTTAAAAAGATAAAAACTGGAATAAAAAGAAAATGGTAAAAAAAAAGATAAAAACTGGATAAAATGTTATACAAAACAGGATGAAAACTTCCAAGAATCAATGTCCATTGTTTACTTGCAATGGTAATCCCAAAAGCAGTTCCTTTCCTCTGAGATTCCACTTTCTGCAGAGCGTATTCGAATATCCTTTCACGCAATGTCTGCAGTCCTCTTGTTGTCTTCCCCGGGAAATGACCCACCATGTCCATCGGTTGGTGGTTTACATCTTGCCTGGGACCCCATTTGATGGACCCCCATAGGGATAGTCTTCTCTGAGCAGTCACAGGTCTCTGAGGTGTCACTCTCATCGACGTCAAAGGGCTCCCCCTGGCTGAAGATGGCCGCCCTCTCCTTGCTGTGTTTGTCAGGATGAGAGAGGAAGCTACTTGTGCCTGAAACAGTCTCCTGTTCAACATCTTCTTCTTTGGACTTTTGAGAGCTGTGCAGTCCCGTTTGTAGAGCAGCCAGGCGTTGATCACGGCGAGGATAATGTAGAAGATGTAAGTGTACCAGCGGCGTGATTTCATGGGGAACTTCTATTTGTCTGCATAGACCTTGTAGTTCTGACCTCCTGGAAGCGTGGAGGCGAGCTTCATCACAACGTCACCTGACATTCCAAGTTCAGATTTGGCTCGTTTTCCATCAACACTGCCTTGGTACACATCAACGTCACAGATCATGCCAGAGATTCCAGTTCTGACCCACAATTTGAATCCCCATGGGTGAGGTTTGCCTCACATATACTGTTTTATGGGGCTGAATTTCCCCTTGAATGGAATCATCATCTCATCCACAGAGTTGTGCTCTTCGGGTACCACCTGCAGGCACTTCTCTCTGAATGAGTCAAGCCATGGTCTGAGTTACAGTTTGTCTTTCTTCATCATGGACTCTGAATGTAAATGTAATGATGTCAGCAGGGATTGGAACTTGTTGCGTGCCATCACATCAGAAACCTGTGGGTAGCACGTGTCTGTCCCAGTACATACGGACCCCAGGCGCTTGCATCAGGCCCATTTTCAGGTACATGCCAATCATCTGTTCCATTTCCTTGGTGTTTGTGTTTATAGTTGTTCCAGTCTTTTGAAAGCTGTACTGATTGGTGTTTTCTGTCAGAGCCTGAATCATGTCTTTGGACACAAACATCTGGAAGTACTTCAGTGGTGTGTGGAGGAAAACATCCGGACCAGAGAAACCAGTATTGGGACTGATGAAATCCTTTTTCAGTCAGTTTAGTTGGTTGGCTTGTGTTGGTTCGCTCAATGTCCTTATTGTCATCATCCTCAGTTGGACAATCAGTGGGTCTCTTATTTTCTTTTTCCACTTCCTCATCACTCGAATCACTGGTGTCTGATTCCATCTCAACATCGCTGTCTCCATTTTGGACAGCCTCAATGACATCCTGGACACTGAAGAAAGCTCTCCTTGCTGGTGGCATTCTGAAATGGAAACAATAGTTAGAGAATGTTCAAGTATAACTAATTACAATGCAAATTAATCCTATTCAGGCAATACATTGCACTGATGGCACACAATACTGTCTGGCTAGCCTAATGTGTTCTCTACTTACATTTACAAAAGGAAAATACAACCCCCCCAGAACTCTTACATCCCCATATTCAAAAACATGTACACCTCTCCCTGAACAATGCACCATAAATGCATCCCCATATTCAAAAACATGTACACCTCTCCCTGAACAATGCACCATAAATGCAACCCCCATATTCAAAAACATGTACACCTCTCCCTGAACAATGCACCATACATGCAACCCCCATATTCAAAAACATGTACACCTCTCCCTGAACAATGCACCATACATGCAACCCCACATTCAAAAACATGTACACCTCTCCCTGAACAACCATCCTCCAAAGCATTCTACAAACATTGTAACAAGGAGATATTTGGGCAAACCAACAAAGTCCAGATAAAAAAACATTTGACTAAATCTCACTGCGAACATAGAAATAACATAAGGTCAGGGTTACCCTAACCCATTTAGCATTATTAAAATCTGGTCTAAACTTAAAATAACAAATAACCCATTTGTAAAGTGTGAATCATCAAATACATTATATTTCTGTAAGTATTTATCCTGTATCTGAACATCCAAGAAGTGGAATGTCTCCATGTAGTGTGCAAGGTGCACATGCTATTTTAGCTACCAACAATGACACAACAAGCTGAAAATCTAATGTGATGCATTAATTCCACAATAACTCAGTATTTACATGAACTACATATTCTAACAATCACCCACAAAAATATTTCATGGAATTTACTTCAATGTTGATATATCCAGTTGAATGAAACAAGGAGACGTGCTTCCAGGAAAGTTTGCAGGTAGAGTGAGTTCGTGGCCTTATGGCCAGACTTATACACACATTTAGGATCCAAGAGCATTGCAAGGCAAGACAAAAGGACCCATTGACTATGTAAATGTGTAATATTACAACCAGGGGTCTTACAGGGTTCAAACAGCTTTGTATTGGTTCTTCTGCCCGTGTGCAGGAAGCCATGAGGAGGCTGAGGCCGCTCCACCCGGTGTCTCTGTGGGTCTCCAGCAGGACGGACGCGGGCGTCCACGCCCTCTCCAACTCCGCCCACT
>NC_046970.1:752500-762500 GCF_009769545.1 Cyclopterus lumpus | reverse complement strand
GCCTCTTCCTCACCAGGGTGGACTACGCAGACTCGGGTGAGGAGGCAGATATCACCAAATATCAATAATCTGTCTAACATATCCGCTCATGGGGCTTAATAAAGTTTAGTTTACACCTTCGTTAAGGTGTTAATTGAATTAGACATTTCTTTCATTTAACCTCTTCTTTGCCTCCTCAGACCTGCAGCTTTCACAAGGCGTCTCCAGTGGAAACTCAGAGGATTGAGTCTGCTTCATCATGTTGATACAGTTGTAATAAAGTTGTATATTTATGTACGTTTAGTTTTCTTCACTTCCAACAGAACTTGGTGTCTTCACTGGTACAAATCACACGTGACTGCAGGTGAACTTCTACATGTTCTTTTAATTCCACATATTAAGAATACACAACTGTGTCCACGAACGCAGCTCGGCTACAGAAAACCACCTTGAACCGATCCGTCTACTCGTGGCCTCCCGGGTACAACAGACCACGCTTGGAGCGCTCCTCCGCATACGAGCTGGGTTTTGATTGGTTCTGACGTGTTGAGTCCTCTGGCTCTTAGTGGCGTTACACCGATGTGTACATCCAAATGTCCAAATCAACGGCATACATGTTCTCCGTAAACGTCCGTAAACAGTCCGTTAAAAGCGGCCTCCCTCCGTGCCGGATGAGGTCAAAGGTCAGGCTGACCAACATTCCAGCACATTAATCAACACCAGACATCCCAACGTTCCCATCATGCTGCACTCATCCACTGGTGCAAAGTTAACCCATTATGTGTCTTTGTATTCTGCCCAAGAGGAACCGTATGAGCAATGTTTTAGCACTTCTTAGAAGTGACAAACTTAATATTTCATCCACACATTCTTTGACCTAATTTTCTGTAAATATGTACACAAGTACACGCGTTCTATCCATGAGAACACACAATTCAATATAAACTCAAGTGTTAGCCAGAATATTACGCCCAATGTCTTGAAAAGTAAATCATATGAGTATGTATATAAAGCACTTGTGTTGTTCTTTAAACTCAATCAGCTGGAGACCCTGAACAGACCGAGTGGGACACGAAGGAAAGTGACACATTTTGAATTAAATGAGGTTCTCCGACACAGGTGGAGCCAAAAGACTAAAGAAAACAGCTCAATAATTACCACAATCATTTTGAACATGATATACATAAGAAGTGTGGTAACTGGTTAAAACATCTAAATGTACTAATCCTATCACTCTAGGCAGTCGCCTACTGAGCTGAGGTTGAGTCAGGATTAATGTCTGACGTGTAGATAAAGTTTTGCATAGACCCTTAAACCCAAACATCACCGTCTCCATGACGACACATACCCAACGTCACCCTTTGTACAGCAGTTTGTCCGTCAACGTAATACACTCACATTCAATTATACTCCTTAAAAACACCAGAAAGCGTTTTAACTCCACGCGCGTTCAGGAAAACAGAGTCGGCTGCTTCAGCAGCGCCACGATACACACAATAAAATCATAGACTTTATTCAAAGAAGTACAAAGAGTGAGATGGGTATGTTCTCGCCTGAGAGGAGACACGTGGAAACACACACCGTCTGTGGTGTGGCTCTCCTCTCCGACGGCTAAAAGAATAAAAGCATAAAACACCGGAGGAGCGTACAGTCGGGGTGGGGGGCGGGGGGGCGGGGGGGAGACGACGACCTCTAGCCGGAGATCTTCTCAATTTCATCCAGATCATCTGTGTCTAGTTTCTCAATTTTCTTACCTGCGCAGAGAGAAGACAGATCATTCAGACACACACACTCTAATCTCTCTGCTGTGTGTGTGTGTGTGTGTGTGTGTGTGTGTGTGTGTGTGTGTGTGTGTGTGTGTGTGTGTGTGTGCGCGTGCGTTGCAGACTTACTGAAATGCTCCTGGATCCTGTTGAGGATGTTCATGCTCATCTTGCTGTCCACCATGTTGATGGCCAGCCCCCTTTTGCCGAATCGACCTGTGCGACCGATCCTGTGCAGGTACGTCTCGTTGTCAGGGTTACCATCTTTGTCGACTGGCAGGTCAAAGTTGATCACCACAGAAACCTGCTCGACATCAATGCCTGTGTGGAAGAAAGAGAGAAAGAATGTTTCTCTGCACCCTGAGACATGAAACATCGTTAGGGCCAATGAATGAATTCTGCTGTTACCTCGGGCACAAACGTTCGTGGTGACCAGGACCTTCTCCTTGCCTTCTCTGAAGCGGTCGATGACGGCGGCCCTCTGCTCCACCTGCATCTCTCCACTGAGCAGCGCCACCTGGTGGTCCTCTCTGGACAGCTCCCCGGCCAGCCAGCCTGCCGTCTTCCTCGTCTGAATCAAAGAGGAAAGTGCTCACACGTCGACACCAGCAACCCCAAAAGTACCCGTGCACCCGGAGGCGGAACGTGGGACCAGCTGCTGATTTACTTTGGGGGTGATGAAGGATTAACAAGCAGCTATGTTCTCACATACGGGCGACAGGCTAAACGCTTGGCAACAGACATCCTGAAAGGGTCACAGATGAGAAACTTAAGGAGATTTATATTTCCATCCTGGGAGGGACCAGGTGAGAATCGTTGTTTTTAGTACAGATCATGTCTGTAAATATGAATACATGAACTCACATGGCAGAAGATCATGGCCTGGGCGATGGTGATGGCTCCGTAGATGTTACAGAGGGAGTGGAACTTCTCCTCCCTGCTGTTGCACAACACATAGTACTGTTTGATGGTGTCCAGCGTCTCCTCCTCCCTCTTCAACTTGATGATGTTGGGGTCGGGCACAATGCGCTGGGCGAAGCTCCACACCGTCTCTTCAAACGTGGCCGAGAACAGCAACATCTGGCAGTTTTTAGGCAGCATCCTGAGGAGAGATGGGTATAAAAACATCGCCGAAACTCAGCTTAAGAAAATAAAACTTACAAGATAATGACATCATTATCCTAATAAAGAACATCATATTTTCCTTTGTTAATTCTGACCTCTGGATGCGGATGCTCTGGTCCTGGTGACCCTGTGTGGCAATCATGACGTCGGCCTCATCAAGCACAAACACCATGATCTTCTTGGGGTCTATGAACTTGAATTTCCCGCACCAGTCCAGCATGGTACCAGGTGTACCAATAACTATCTGTTCCTGCAGCTTCATGCCCCGCTGCACTGGAACATTCACAAGAAACACAAAAAATCATCAACATACAGATCGCCAATTCAATGTGTTAATTGTCTATAACGGTGTGCATGAAGCCTTACATTTATTTCCTCTGATGGCATAGACGAGGCTGACCTCAGGATAGTGTTTGCCCATCTGCTCGATGACCTTTCCAGTCTGAAGGGCCAGTTCATAGGTGGGCGACACACACAGGCACTGATGGAGAGAAACCATTTCAGTTCAGGTGATCACGGTTAATCATCATTATTGTGAGGCAGGTCGGGTGAGGCTGTCGGATACCTGCGGATACGTTTTGTTGGGATCTACATGGCTGAGCATAGCCAGGACGAAGGCAGCTGTTTTCCCAGTTCCCGACTGCGACTGAGCGATCAGATTCTGTGGACTTGAGAGAAACAAAAGAGGCTAAATACTTATTGGTTCCATGTATTTGTACCTGGAGCAAGGGGCTATTCCTTTAATGTTACATTTTAAAGTTAATTAAAATGAGGTGTGATCAATTTAATTAGTTCTAAAGTAAATCATTGATCCTTCAGAGACACACTACCGTGCCAAAGGACTCCACAACATAATACATGTACGTGAAGCACAAGTCTACTCACGGTTCGGCCAGCATCATCGGTAAGGCAGTCTCCTGGATCTTGGATGGTCTGTTGAAGCCCATGCCGTACACACCCTGTAGCAGCTGTGGTTTGCTGCACACACACAAGACAAAAGGATGATGATGTCGCATCTTCTGCAACATCCTTTGGATTTGTGTGGCGCACTCGCGCCTGAAAATATCTCCTAATAAACAGAGACACGCCCCTGGAGGAGGAACGCTTTGTATCTGGGTCTTGGCTCCAAAACATCCCTTCTGGGTGAGTCACAAATATTAGAACGCATGATTGGCCACCGATTCATAATTAATATCTCGACGAGATGATGAACAGATGGATCACTTACAGTCGTAACTCCTCAAAGGACTTGACAGAGTAGAGAGGCGAGTTGGGATCCTTCTGAAGAACTTCCACTTGATTCGGGTTATTGACGAGATTATTCCGGATCAGCTTGTTCAATAACGACTGCGCCGCTTTGTCATCTGGAAGAAACAAAGTGTGTTGTAAGGACGGTTACAATTCAAGAGGCAACCAGATAATCAATGAAAGACAATAAAGAATCATCTAAACTACCTTTGTCCGTTTCATCGTCCTCTGTTCCCTTGTTTTCTGCCTCCTGCACTTCGGGCGTTGCAGCGGCACTGCTGGACTCTGGTGCAGCTGCAGCCGTGCCTGCAACAGGAAATATTGTCCTTCTATTTACAACACAAACAATTCATGGAACTACAGCTGTGTTTTTCTTACTATTGCAGCCCCAAACGTACCATTTTCCTCTAGTTTATCCTTTATTTGGAGGCTACCGAGCTGCAAGGGGGGAACACGAGACATGAGAAAATAACGCTTTCCATCATACAAATCAAGACAGGCTCATACATTAAAACAACAAAACAATGTAAATACAGTGCGCAATTATAGTTATAATAGTTACTCTGCCAGAATATATAATAGTTCAGTCATTGTGGATTATTTAATGTTTTTATTGCTTATTTATAATACTTGTTTGCTCTTGTTTCTTAAAGAATGATCATCTATTATTTGCTTGCTAGCCAGCTAGCTGCTAACGCGAGTAACTCACGCAGCAACTCGCCAAGCTAAAGTAGCTAGCTAGCTACTTCCACGACCGACACCCGGAAGCTTCGCTGTTCACGACGCCACTGCCGCTAACGCCACTTTATTCTCTTCCGTTGGAAAGTTCCTCCTGTAGGAAACGAGGCCGGGCGGCTGCGTGTCGTGCACACTGAGCCCGAACAGGCCGACGCACCCTCACGCTATGCTAACAACACGTTAGCTCGCGTTGCGTAAGTTTGTGGCTTACCGATTCCTCCGCCGCTTCTTGCTCGTCCACCGCTTGTGCCCAGGAGTCCGTGGCCATCGTGCAACTGTTCCTTCTTCACTTGACGTCACTTCACCCGGGAGGACGCGACTAGGGCTGGTTCTCAGCGAGGAGTCAGGGATTTGAAAGTAACTATTTTCCACAATGGCGTGCCGAAACCGATTCTGGGCACGTGTGCAACCGCTCTCTCGTCCGGGTGGAACGCGAGTGCGCTCGCTAATATGTAGGATAATGTGAGGTTCCTACCAGACGTCCACAAGAAGGTGTGACTGACACTTAAATTAAACTCAACTAACTAAATTAACTTTATTTGACTTTTTTTTAAATAATAATAATGCATATTTGTAACGCAGATTCATTCTATTGTGCCACAGAGCCAGTATATAGTTAAAACAACTATAATACAAAAAGAAAATAGCTGACAGAGATTTAGCACAAAAGGCAAAACGCCTTCCAGAATAAAAAGATGTTTAGGCCGGTCTTAAAGAGTCCAGGGTCTGGGTTGGCCTCACGTGGTCTGGGAGACCGTCCCATAAGCTAAAGGTCTTAAAGAGTCCAGGGTCTGGGTTGGCCTCACGTGGTCTGGGAGACCGTCCCATAAGCAAAAGGTCTTAAAGAGTCCAGGGTCTGGGTTGCCCTCACGTGGTCTGGGAGACCGTCCCATAAGCTAAAGGTCTTAAAGAGTCCAGGGTCTGGGTTGCCCTCACGTGGTCTGGGAGACTGTCCCATAAGCAAAAGGTCTTAAAGAGTCCAGGGTCTGGGTTGCCCTCACGTGGTCTGGGAGACCGTCCCATAAGCAAAAGGCCGGTCTTGGTGTTGGGGACCCGGAGTAGCGAGATGGTTGTGGATCTGAGGGTGCGGGTGGAGGTTTGGGAGTGAGAAGGGAGCCAGTGGAGTGAGTGGAGAACGGGTGTTATGAGCTCAGACTTCTGGACTCTCATCAGGATCCTGGCAGCGCTGTTTTCAATGTATTGCAGGTTCTGGATGTTCTTGCCAGTGATCCCAGTGAAGAGTGAATTAGTAGTCCAGTCTAGAAGAGATGAAGGAAGAGCTTCTCTGCTTCTGACTTTTAATCTGAATCTCAAGAAAAGCTGGCCTGTAGGTGGCACCAAAGCGGTCTGCATAGACTTCCTCACCAACAACAGTGTAGAATAACACAATGTATAGATCAAGGGGCCCAGCAGCCCACACAACAGAAAGGCTGGCTTACCAAGCGGGATACAAATGCTTCAAGGGCCAGACACCCTCACATGTGTAAGAAGTTGATTTATTGGTATCATGCACCAATAACACACAATATAAACTGTAAGGGCCATACACGCGTAGTGTGGAGCATTTAGGGGGATCTATATAATAAAACTATATTATTATGTATGTTTTCATCAGCGTATAATCACCTGAAAAAAAGAATTGTTGTAATTTTTGTTCCCTTTAGAATGAGCCAGCTGCCACATTGCTACGGTAGCCCAGGGACACACCAAGCGTTACCTCTGAGAGGCCATTCGCTTGGTACACCTTCAACCTCACCGCTTGGTCCTACACACTCCACCAGGTCCTACACACACCACCAGGTCCTACACACTCCACCAGGTCCTACACACTCCACCAGGTCCTACACACACCACCAGGTCCTACACACTCCACCAGGTCCTACACACTCCACCAGGTCCTACACACACCACCAGGTCCTACACACTCCACCAGGTCCTACACACTCCACCAGGTCCTACACACACCACCAGGTCCTACACACTCCACCAGGTCCTACACACTCCACCAGGTCCTACACACTCCACCAGGTCCTCTGCACTCCACCAGGTCCTACACACTCCACCAGGTCCTACACACACCACCAGGTCTTACACACTCCACCAGGTCTTACACACACCACCAGGTCCTACACACTCCACCAGGTCTTACACACACCACCAGGTCCTACACACTCCACCAGGTCCTCTGCACTCCACCAGGTCCTACACACTCCACCAGGTCTTACACACTCCACCAGGTCCTACACACACCACCAGGTCCTACACACTCCACCAGGTCCTACACACTCCACCAGGTCTTACACACACCACCAGGTCCTACACACACCACCAGGTCCTACACACACCACCAGGTCCTACACACTCCAACAGGTCTTACACACACCACCAGGTCCTACACACACCACCAGGTCTTACACACACCACCAGGTCCTACACACTCCACCAGGTCTTACACACACCACCAGGTCCTACACACTCCACCAGGTCCTACACACTCCACCAGGTCTTACACACACCACCAGGTCCTAGACACACCACCAGGTCTTATGCACTCCACCACGTCCTCCACCAGGTCCTACACACTCCACCAGGTCCTAGACACACCACCAGGTCTTATGCACTCCACCAGGTTCTCTGCACTCCACCAGGTCCTACACACTCCATCAGGTTCTACGCACTCCACCAGGTCCTACACACTCCACCAGGTCCTACACACTCCACCAGGTCCTCCACCAGGTCCTATGCACTCCACCAAGTCCTACACACTCCACCAGGTTCTACGCACTCCATCAGGTTCTACGCACTCCACCAGGTCCTCCACCAGGTCCTATGCACTCCACCAAGTCCTACACACTCCACCAGGTCCGATGCACTCCACCAAGTCCTACACACTCCACCAGGTTCTACGCACTCCACCAAGTCCTACTTACTCCACCAGGTCCTACTTACTCCACCAGGTCCTTCGCACTCCACCAGGTCCTATGCACTCCATCAGGTCCTATGCACTCCACCAGGTCCTACTTACTCCACCAGGTCCTTCGCACTCCACCTGGTCCTATGCACTCCATCAGGTCCTATGCACTCCACCAGGTCCTACTTACTCCACCAAGTCCTACACACTCCACCAGGTCCTATGCACTCCACCAAGTCCTACACACTCCACCAGGTCCTACACACTCCACCAGGTCCTACACACACCACCAGGTCTTACACACTCCACCAGGTCTTACACACACCACCAGGTCCTACACACTCCACCAGGTCTTACACACACCACCAGGTCCTACACACTCCACCAGGTCCTCTGCACTTCACCAGGTCCTACACACTCCACCAGGTCTTACACACTCCACCAGGTCCTACACACACCACCAGGTCCTACACACTCCACCAGGTCCTACACACTCCACCAGGTCTTACACACACCACCAGGTCCTACACACACCACCAGGTCCTACACACACCACCAGGTCCTACACACTCCACCAGGTCTTACACACTCCACCAGGTCTTACACACACCACCAGGTCTTACACACACCACCAGGTCCTACACACTCCACCAGGTCCTACACACTCCACCAGGTCTTACACACACCACCAGGTCTTACACACACCACCAGGTCCTACACACTCCACCAGGTCCTACACACTCCACCAGGTCTTACACACACCACCAGGTCCTAGACACACCACCAGGTCTTATGCACTCCACCACGTCCTCCACCAGGTCCTACACACTCCACCAGGTCCTAGACACACCACCAGGTCTTATGCACTCCACCAGGTCCTCTGCACTCCACCAGGTCCTACACACTCCATCAGGTTCTACGCACTCCACCAGGTCCTACACACTCCACCAGGTCCTACACACTCCACCAGGTCCTCCACCAGGTCCTATGCACTCCACCAAGTCCTACACACTCCACCAGGTTCTACGCACTCCATCAGGTTCTACGCACTCCACCAGGTCCTACACCAGGTCCTATGCACTCCACCAAGTCCTACACACTCCACCAGGTCCTATGCACTCCACCAAGTCCTACACACTCCACCAGGTCCTACACACACCACCAGGTTCTACGCACTCCACCAAGTCCTACTTACTCCACCAGGTCCTACTTACTCCACCAGGTCCTTCGCACTCCACCAGGTCCTATGCACTCCATCAGGTCCTATGCACTCCACCAGGTCCTACTTACTCCACCAGGTCCTTCGCACTCCACCAGGTCCTTCGCACTCCACCAGGTTCTACTCACTCCACCAGGTCCTTCGCACTCCACCAGGTCCTTCGCACTCCACCAGGTTCTACTCACTCCACCAGGTTCTACTCACTCCACCAGGTTCTACTCACTCCACCAGGTCCTTCGCACTCCACCAGGTCCTTCGCACTCCACCAGGTCCTTCGCACTCCACCAGGTTCTACGCACTATACCTTTAAGGCTGCATTTTTTCCCGGGGGCCCTGTCTTGCAGGTGTCAACATGTAAAATACCTGTAATACTTCAGTTGATATTGTGTTTACATTGTGTTTTACAATACATTCAACTGTATTTTCCTAAACACAGTTGAATGTAATTAAATGATCACAAAATACCACTGAACCCCAGCTCAGTTTTGCACAGGGGCCCCCAAGTGGTAATAAATAGTGAAGCACTGAATCAGACAAATTAATTGAGTTCATTTTGGATTTGCACATATTTTCAGTTTATCACTATTTCCAACAATGTGCTGTTGAAATGAAAAAGTTCATGTCTATCGTATTGCTGTTTTAGTTATTCCTCTATTATCTTTTACATACATGAAGCATGCCTGCCTCACGTGAATTAAAGCTGTCTTCTTCCTAGCCAAGAAGAAGAAGATGGCAGCGTGTGTGTGTGCCCACCTGGTCACAATGTACAGTCACAATGTACAGTCACAATGTACAGTCACAATGTACAGTCACAGTCACAATGTACAGTCACAATGTACAGTCACAGTCACAATGTACAGTCACAGTCACAATGTACAGTCACAATGTACAGTCACAATGTACAGTCACAATGTACAGTCACAGTCACAATGTACAGTCACAATGTACAGTCACAATGTACAGTCACAATGTACAGTCACAGTCACAATGTACAGTCACAATGTACAGTCACAATGT
>NC_046970.1:725000-747500 GCF_009769545.1 Cyclopterus lumpus | reverse complement strand
TGTCTGAGAGACCAGAACCAAGAGGAGTTCATGTGTCTGAGAGACTAGAACCAAGAGGAGTTCATGTGTCTGAGAGACTAGAACCAAGAGGAGTTCATGTGTCTGAGAGACTAGAACCAAGAGAGGTTCATGTGTCTGAGAGACCAGAACCAAGAGAGGTTCATGTGTCTGAGAGACCAGAACCAAGAGGCGTTCAGGTGTCTGAGAGACCAGAACCAAGAGGAGTTCATGTGTCTGAGAGACCAGAACCAAGAGAGGTTAAGGTGTCTGAGAGACCAGAACCAAGAGGCGTTCAGGTGTCTGAGAGACCAGAACCAAGAGGAGTTCATGTGTCTGAGAGACCAGAACCAAGAGACGTTCATGTGTCTGAGAGACCAGAACCAAGAGGAGTTCATGTGTCTGAGAGACCAGAACCAAGAGGAGTTCATGTGTCTGAGAGACCAGAACCAAGAGACGTTCATGTGTCTGAGAGACCAGAACCAAGAGGAGTTCATGTGTCTGAGAGACCAGAACCAAGAGGAGTTCAGGTGTCTGAGAGACCAGAACCAAGAGACGTTCATGTGTCTGAGAGACCAGAACCAAGAGGAGTTCATGTGTCTGAGAGACCAGAACCAAGAGGAGTTCATGTGTCTGAGAGACCAGAACCAAGAGACGTTCAGGTGTCTGAGAGACCAGAACCAAGAGGCGTTCAGGTGTCTGAGAGACTAGAACCAAGAGGAGTTCATGTGTCTGAGAGACCAGAACCAAGAGAGGTTCAGGTGTCTGAGAGACCAGAACCAAGAGGAGTTCATGTGTCTGAGAGACCAGAACCAAGAGGAGTTCATGTGTCTGAGAGACTAGAACCAAGAGGAGTTCATGTGTCTGAGAGACCAGAACCAAGAGAGGTTAAGGTGTCTGAGAGACCAGAACCAAGAGGAGTTCATGTGTCTGAGAGACCAGAACCAAGAGGAGTTCATGTGTCTGAGAGACCAGAACCAAGAGAGGTTAAGGTGTCTGAGAGACCAGAACCAAGAGGAGTTCATGTGTCTGAGAGACCAGAACCAAGAGGAGTTCAGGTGTCTGAGAGACCAGAACCAAGAGAGGTTAAGGTGTCTGAGAGACCAGAACCAAGAGGAGTTCATGTGTCTGAGAGACTAGAACCAAGAGACGTTAAGGTGTCTGAGAGACCAGAACCAAGAGGAGTTCAGGTGTCTGAGAGACTAGAACCAAGAGAGGTTAAGGTGTCTGAGAGACCAGAACCAAGAGGAGTTCAGGTGTCTGAGAGACTTCAAGCTGGACTGATATCTGAGATGGAACTTGCTTGATAGATTGACGTCACGATTTCGCTGCAATAAAAGTGGGTTTTACCAACGTATCACAAGCAGGGGGGTTTCATGAGATGGGATGTTCACTGTTACATCCCTCTGATGGGATGTTCACTGTTACAACCCTCTGATGGGATGTTCACTGTTACATCCCTCTGATGGGATGTTCACTGTTACAACCCTCTGATGGGATGTTCACTGTTACAACCCTCTGATGGGATGTTCACTGTTACAACCCTCATCTCAACTTATCTCATCTCAACTTATCTCATCTCAACTTATCTCACCTCAACTTATCTCACCTCAACTTATCTTATCTCAACTTATCTTATCTCAACTTATCTCACCTCAACTTATCTCACCTCAACTTATCTTATCTCAACTTATCTTATCTCAACTTATCTCATCTCAACTTATCTCACCTCAACTTATCTTATCTCAACTTATCTCATCTCAACTTATCTCATCTCAACTTATCTTATCTCAACTTATCTCACCTCAACTTATCTTATCTCAACTTATCTCATCTCAACTTATCTCACCTCAACTTATCTCACCTCAACTTATCTTATCTCAACTTATCTCACCTCAACTTATCTTATCTCAACTTATCTCACCTCAACTTATCTTATCTCAACTTATCTCATCTCAACTTATCTCACCTCAACTTATCTCACCTCAACTTATCTCACCTCAACTTATCTTATCTCAACTTATCTCATCTCAACTTATCTCATCTCAACTTATCTCATCTCAACTTATCTCACCTCAACGCCTCCCTCCTCTCTCCTCCCTCCTTTCACCGCCTCTCCTCCCTCCTCCCTCCTCCGTCCTCCCTCCTTTCACCGCCTCTCCTCCCTCCTCCCTCCTCCCTCCTCCCTCCTCCGTCCTCCCTCCTCTCTCCTCCCTCCTTTCACCGCCTCTCCTCCCTCCTCCGTCCTCCCTCCTCCGTCCTCTCTCCTCCCTCCTCCCTCCTCCCTCCTCCGTCCTCTCTCCTCCCTCCTTTCACCGCCTCTCCTCCCTCCTCCCTCCTCCGTCCTCCCTCCTTTCACCGCCTCTCCTCCCTCCTCCCTCCTCCGTCCTCCCTCCTCTCTCCTCCCTCCTTTCACCGCCTCTCCTCCCTCCTCCGTCCTCCCTCCTCCGTCCTCTCTCCTCCCTCCTTTCACCGCCTCTCCTCCCTCCTCCCTCCTCCGTCCTCCCTCCTCCGTCCTCCCTCCTTTCACCGCCTCTCCTCCCTCCTCCCTCCTCCGTCCTCCCTCCTCCGTCCTCCCTCCTTTCACCGCCTCTCCTCCCTCCTCCGTCCTCCCTCCTCCGTCCTCCCTCCTTTCACCGCCTCTCCTCCCTCCTCCCTCCTCCCTCCTCCCTCCTCCCTCCTCCGTCCTCCCTCCTCCGTCCTCCCTCCTTTCACCGCCTCTCCTCCGTCCTCCCTCCTCCGTCCTCCCTCCTTTCACCGCCTCTCCTCCCTCCTCCCTCCTCCCTCCTCCGTCCTCCCTCCTCCGTCCTCCCTCCTTTCACCGCCTCTCCTCCCTCCTCCCTCCTCCCTCCTCCGTCCTCCCTCCTCCGTCCTCCCTCCTTTCACCGCCTCTCCTCCCTCCTCCCTCCTCCGTCCTCCCTCCATCACCATGCCCCCCAGCCTGTGGAACCTTAAATCGGGCCTCCGCTCCTCCCCAGGAGACATGGTTATAACAACAAGAATGCTGATCGGGAAATTACATAAAACACAGTTCTCTCATTATTTTCTCTTTTTTTCCTTTTCCATAAGCTTATTCACAGAAATGCATCGATAAAGGACGTGCATTGCCTCTGAGTTTGTTCATTGCATGCTTACTCTATGTGGTGATTACAATCACTGCTGTTACCTTTCATAAGGTTTCTTCATGTCAGATTCTGCTTTACATCTAACATACTTTCTGCTTTAATTTAAAAGTCAGGTTTTTGAAAACATTTCAATTAAGTGGAAGAAAACTGTAACAAAAGAAACCACAAAAACATTTCATAAATATCTGAGATCCTACTTTTTAAGACACAATTACAGAGTGTTATTGGTTGTAAATCATGGGAGGGTCCAGTTCTCACACCAGAGAATCAGCACCAATATCATTACTGTGGACACTCAAATCAAAATGTTGCATTACAATCTATATTTTAGAAAGTCTTGCTACAGACTAAGTTTGTAAATTGTTCTTTGATCAAATCCACGAGGTTAGTTTTTTTATTTAGAAATGTCAGTTTGATATCAACAAATTGACACAGTAAATAGATCAAATCATTCTGAGATGATACAATCCCCCTGTTTAGAGGCTCATACCCTTAAATACGTCTCTGTTGACCTCCGTCAGAGGTCATCGTCTCTGTTGACCTAACATAGCTAACAGAGCTTAGCTAACTTAGCTAACATAGCTAACAGGGCTAACAGAACAAACAGGGCTAACAATGCATACCCGGTAACTGGTTTCTGATGGAGAAACTGGGCCTGACGGGGATCCAGAGGGTTGGTGCTACTCTTTGAGGAGTGCAGTGCAGATCGTTGGCCATGACAGAGCCAATGGAGCACACTCACATGCACTAACGTGCACTAAAAGGTCCACTTTGCCCGCCCGGCTATGTAAACAAAGGCCAGAGGAGCTTGGGTCATACCGGTAGACATTCCTCCACGATATCTTTACACAGACAATACTGGTTTGCTGCTATGCATGATATTAATGCTCTGAATGTTTTACAGAGAATAACGATGCACCTTCAAATTGACTGAAAGACACATAATGGTAATATGTGCACCACATTTGAAATGAATGAATGTATTGTGATGTTCTGCAGTATGTTACTAGCTAAGTCCTGGAAGCTGTACTGAGTGAACACCATCTGACCCTTTGTTTGGACTGATCTGATGCCAGTTCAGTCCGATGACATCACGCCTTCACTGCAACATTTTGAATGAAAGGATCCATCACACAGAAAATTGCTCCTTGAATGTAAAGCCCTCTCATTCTGTATGAGGGAGAGATGTTCCTGCAGCAGGCACCAGCGTCACGCCTCTCCGCCGCCTGTTGAGAGAAGAGGGCAGAGATAAGATAATGAAGAACTTTCCATTAAGGAGAGCGATGGTATCACGCCGAGGCTCAGGGAAGACTATTGCACTGAAAACCCAGCAGCCGTTGAGTGGAAGGTGCATCTGTTACCATGGTACCCAGCCCAGGCAGCCCCTTTCATGTCTGTCAGACTGGGGAGGCAGAGAAGCTGTGTTTTAGTCTCGTCTGCGTCGGAGCTGAAACAGGCGTGTGTGTGTGCTTGTGTGTTTGCTGCATGCATGTGCGGCTGCAAGACACTGCACGTCGACATGCTCGTCACACGCCATGAATCATTTAGTCGCCACAGTAGAGCTGCAAATGTCACGTCTCATCAATGTCCCTCACGCTTTACGTCTCTGGAAGGAGTCCAAGAGAGGACTTGATTGAAGAGCTTTCACATGCAAACACACATTTATTGTATCGGGAAGCAGCGCGTACAGAATCATCTCAATGATTTCTGATATCGTTGCCTCCACTCTGAACAAGTGAGTGTGCGTTTCTAATTCTTGATGCGATTACTTTTGTGTCTCCTCCCAAATCTGATCACTCCAAAGAATGGGATGCTGCTTTCTCACAGTGGAACATGCTGGCTTGACCTTTGAACATGTGTAAGGAAACATGTGTAAGGAAACATGTGTAAGGGAACATGTGTAAGGGAACATGTGTAAGGAAACATGTGTAAGGAAACATGTGTAAGGGAACATGTGTAAGGAAACATGTGTAAGGAAACATGTGTAAGGGAACATGTGTAAGGAAACATGTGTAAGGGAACATGTGTAAGGGAACATGTGTAAGGGAACATGTGTAAGGAAACATGTGTAAGGAAACATGTGTAAGGGAACATGTGTAAGGAAACATGTGTAAGGGAACATGTGTAAGGGAACATGTGTAAGGAAACATGTGTAAGGGAACATGTGTAAGGAAACATGTGTAAGGAAACATGTGTAAGGGAACATGTGTAAGGAAACATGTGTAAGGAAACATGTGTAAGGGAACATGTGTAAGGGAACATGTGTAAGGAAACATGTGTAAGGGAACATGTGTACAGGGAACATGTGTAAGGGAACATGTGTAAGGGAACATGTGTAAGGAAACATGTGTAAGGGAACATGTGTAAGGAAACATGTGTAAGGAAACATGTGTAAGGGAACATGTGTAAGGGAACATGTGTAAGGAAACATGTGTAAGGGAACATGTGTACAGGAAACATGTGTAAGGGAACATGTGTACAGGAAACATGTGTAAGGGAACATGTGTACAGGGAACATGTGTACAGGGAACATGTGTAAGGAAACATGTGTAAGGAAACATGTGTAAGGGAACATGTGTAAGGAAACATGTGTAAGGGAACATGTGTAAGGAAACATGTGTAAGGGAACATGTGTACAGGGAACATGTGTAAGGGAACATGTGTAAGGAAACATGTGTAAGGGAACATGTGTAAGGAAACATGTGTAAGGAAACATGTGTAAGGGAACATGTGTAAGGGAACATGTGTAAGGGAACATGTGTAAGGAAACATGTGTAAGGAAACATGTGTAAGGAAACATGTGTAAGGGAACATGTGTAAGGAAACATGTGTAAGGAAACATGTGTAAGGAAACATGTGTAAGGGAACATGTGTAAGGGAACATGTGTAAGGAAACATGTGTAAGGGAACATGTGTACAGGAAACATGTGTAAGGGAACATGTGTAAGGGAACATGTGTAAGGGAACATGTGTAAGGAAACATGTGTAAGGGAACATGTGTACAGGAAACATGTGTAAGGGAACATGTGTAAGGGAACATGTGTACAGGGAACATGTGTTAGGTAACATGTGTAAGGAAACATGTGTAAGGGAACATGTGTAAGGGAACATGTGTAAGGAAACATGTGTAAGGGAACATGTGTAAGGGAACATGTGTACAGGGAACATGTGTACAGGGAGCATGTGTAAGGGAACATGTGTACAGGGAACATGTGTACGGGGAACGTGTGCACGGGGAACATGTGTAAGGGAATATGTGCACAGGGAACATGTGTACGGGGAACGTGTGCACGGGGAACATGTGTAAGGGAATATGTGCACGGGGAACATATGTCCAGGGAACATGTGTCCAGGGAACATGTGCATAGGGAATATGTGTACGGGGAACATACAGGGATGATGTGTACGGGGAACATGTGCACAGGGAACATGTGTATGGGGAACATGTGCACGGGGAACATGTGCATGGGGAACATGTGTACAGGGAACATGTGTACGGGGAACATGTGTACGGGGAACATGTGCACGGGGAACATGTGTACGGGGAACATGTGTACGGGGAACATGTGCACGGGGAACATGTGTACGGGGAACATGTGTAAGGGAACATGTGTACAGGGAACATGTGCACAGGGAACATGTGTACGGGGAACATGTGCACGGGGAACATGTGTACGGGGAACATGTGTACGGGGAACGTGTGCATTGGGATCATGTGTACAGGGAATATGTGCACGGGGAACATGTGTACGGGGAACGTGTGCACGGGGATCATGTGCACAGGGAACATGTGTACGGGGAGCGTGTGTACGGGGAACGTGCGCACGGGGAACATGTGTAAGGGAACATGTGTACAGGGAACATGTGCACAGGGAACATGTGTACGGGAACATGTGTCCAGGGAACATGTGTACAGGGAACATGTGTCCAGGGAACATGTGCACGGGAAAGATGTGTATGGGGAACATGTGCACAGGGAACATGTGTACAGGGAACATGTGTACAGGGAACATGTGTACAGGGAACATGTGCACGGGGAACATGTGTACGGGGAACGTGTGCATTGGGATCATGTGTACAGGGAACATGTGTACAGGGAATATGTGCACGGGGAACATGTGTACGGGGAACTTGTGCACAGGGATCATGTGCACAGGGAACATGTGTACGGGGAGCGTGTTCACGGGGAACGTGTGCACAGGGAACATGTGCACAGGGAACATGTGCACGGAGAACATACAGGGAAGATCCGTACGGGGAACATACAGGGAAGATGTGTACGGAGAACATGTGCACAGGAAAGATGTGTATGGGGAACATGTGTACAGTGAACATGTGCACAGGGAACATATGCACAGGAAAGATGTGTCCAGGGAACATGTGTAAGGGAACATGTGCACAGGGAACATGTGTCCAGGGAACATGTGCACAGGGAACATGTGTACAGGGAACATGCGTCCAGGGAACATGTGTACAGGGAACATGTGTAAGGGAACATGTGCACAGAGAACATGTGTAAGGGAACATGTGCACAGGGAACATGTGCACAGAGAACATGTGTACAGGGAATATGTGCAGAGGGAACATGTGTACAGGGAACATGTGCACAGGGAACATGTGTAAGGGAACATGTGCACAGGGAACATGTGCACAGAGAACATGTGTAAGGGAACATGTGCACAGGGAACATGTGTCCAGGGAACATGTGTAAGAGAACATGTGTACAGGGAACATGTGCAGAGGGAACATGTGCACAGAGAACATGTGTCCAGGGAACATGTGTAAGGGAACGTGTGCAGAGGGAACATGTGCACGGGGACGATGTGTACGGGGAACATGTGCATGGGGAACATGTGCAGAGGGAACATGTGCAGAGGGAACATGTGCACAGAGAACATGTGTCCAGGGAACATGTGCATGGGGAACATGTCAGCCAAGCTAGAGTTTTCATCCTTCTGATACAAAAATTGTTTTGTGTTTTTGCTACAGTTTTAAAACAGTTAGTTAAAAACCTAAAGTAACATCAAGTACATAATTCACACAATCAACACTAAACATTAAGTACTTTGTCATAATCTTTATTACAAGATATTAGGCCACTGTACAAATCAGTGTGAATCGTACAGTACAACGCAGAATTAAGACTGTTTCTCGAGGTTTGTCATTCAAAGCTGTATACGAGGTGCTTCAAGAATACACAAGAGTTTCAGAGCTTCTGCCGTGCATGCATGATTTCATATTTGCCATGCATGAGTTGGTATCTTTAAGAAAGAGGCCAAAAAAATGGCCACCCAACAAAACAACTGAATTGTATGAGTGAATGTATAAAGCACAAAAAAAGAAATCGTCTGGTACAGTATTATTCCTCATGAGTTTTGGCACACACAATAATGCACAATGTAATATAAATAGGTTATCAATAAAGGTGTGTACAGTCAAGTTACAGTATTAACCAATCCAGGTGAAAGCCTGGGAAGCTCACAAACAGGTGGGAGGTACACTGCATATAAATGACTCGTTAGCGGCAAAGGATGTAACAAAAAACACTCAGGCAACATCGAGAATAGTTAAGTGAAGAAGAAATGTCACTCCGAGTTCTGGAAATACAAAAGAACACTCCCTCGGGCCTCGAGTCACTGCAAAAGACATATTCCAAAGGATCAATAAATAAAGTCTTCAACTCAGAGAACAAACCAGTTTCCCACTTTGTGCAAGAAAATATGGGCTACCCTTTCCATATTTACAAACTCTGATATTCAGCCGCCCTCGATCCAAATGAAGAGCAGAAACGATGGTACCATAGGTTGGAATGATAAGCTAGTAGAAGTGTGTGCTTTAGTTTTTTTATTACATGTATTTATGTATCCTGTCCCTGATTTCTGCATTTCGACAGCAGAAGGAGGCGACTCCTTCCTCCCCCTCGTGCCCCCCCCACCCTGTTTTCTTGTCCCGCTTTGGATTTCTGGCGGAACCCTGCAATCGAGGGTGTGTTTGTTTGTGTGTGTGGGTGTGTGTTTGGGGGGGGGGTCCACCTGGGGGTCTCCTTCACTGCCATCTCCCACCCTTGCCAGTGCGCGTCACCTGGATGGTCCTGATTGACGGGGTGAGGAGGGTGTGGAGGTGCTGCTTGCTGCCACATGAGAGAAAGTGCTTATATACAATGTCTTTGGATTAAAACTGGTCAACATCGCCAGACAACATGTCAACAGTGTCTTTTGGGGGGGTGGAGCCGAGCGCTCTAAGCCTCCGCCGGGGTCTTCTCTGATCCACCTTTCAGTGCTTCGGCGTCGCCGTTCTCATCCTCAATCACAACTGTGGAGGACATGGAGAGAGTTAATGAGGGAGGCTGACAGGGGGCACTAACGCAGACCATCACATGAGCAGTTAGGGGTGTGCATGCAAATGACAACGACTGTGTGATCACGCACACAGTCAACGTGCACATGCAGTTCTTCCATGTCTGTGCGCCAACCTTCATGCAACTGTCTGCTGTCAGTGCACGAACCACCTCATGGTTTCATCAGGAATGCAGGATCCACAAAGCCCAACACACAAGCAGCCTCAATGCACCATGCAATCACAACATCACAATCTCAGTCACCAGGGACATCCAGAGCACTCTGTTGAGCAGCATCCAGCATCCAGCATCCAGCATCCAGCATCCAGCATCCAGCATCCAGCATCCAGCATCCAGCATCCAGCATCCAGCACGCACTGCGCATCCAACGTGTGTTGCAATGCGAATCCAATATTTAACAAGCATGCCGATGTCTCTGATGGAGGCTCAATAGCTCAGTCAAAGGTGTTGCCTTTCTGGCATGGCAGGGAGCATTCCTTATTAATTATGGTCAACTATAATGCAACACATCACCGTGCACAAGAAAACGCCTTCATTATATAATTACCCCGTTTGCTCCGGCCTATTTGTCCGAGTTTCGGCGGACGTTTGTTCTGTGACCCGTTGAAGAAGTTGTTGGTGTCTTGGAGGCGACAGGTGAAGGACAGGTGTCCCTCGTCGCCCTCATTTCCATAATGACTCATGTTTTCTTCGTTGAAAGGCAGCACTTCCGACATCTCTCCGGCTGAAGCGTAAAGCTCGTGTTTGAGGGGAGGAAACACAAAGCGAGCCCGTTCTGTTTACCCCGAAGACACGTGCCGTCTCCGGAGGAACGACGCACGACCTCACGCGATCCAAATGCTCTCAGTGCTCCGGCGACATTATTCAAAATGTCCAGTTTCTTTGTTTTCTGTCTGCGCGTATTTGGAAATGGAGGCGCGCGTGCGACCGAGCCGTGGAGCGCCCGCTGGTTCCGAGCGTCGCGCGGACAGTCTGAGGGAGAAATGCAAATGAGGAGCGATGCAAAACACGGATCCAGGGAGACCTGGAGAGGGAGCTGCACGGGGGTTCTGGTGCAGCCCGGAGAAGCTTCCAGTCGGAGTCGTGCCGTCCCGATGCTCCACTCTCTGGGACCGAGAATCAAACAAATGGAGGCTTGATGTCCAGAGAGGACCCGACATGTGAACCGATTCACGGCTCCAGTCGAGCTGCAGCTGTCAGATCTTCCTGTTTCACTCACAGTGAGCGGCACGTTGTTGGAGCGGAACTCCGCAGTCTACGTGCACCAGAGCTCACCAGACGATGGCAGTGTGTTATAGGACATGTATGAACACCTAACCCTGTGTTATAGGACATGTATGAACACCTAACCCTGTGTTATAGGACATGTATGAACACCTAACCCTGTGTTATAGGCCATGTATGAACATCTAACCCTGTGTTATAGGACATGTATGAACACCTAACCCTGTGTTATAGGACATGTATGAACACCTAACCCTGTGTTATAGGACATGTATGAACATCTAACCCTGTGTTATAGGACATGTATGAACATCTAACCCTGTGTTATAGGACATGTATGAACACCTAACCCTGTGTTATAGGACATGTATGAACACCTAACCCTGTGTTATAGGACATGTATGAACACCTAACCCTGTGTTATAGGACATGTATGAACATCTAACCCTGTGTTATAGGACATGTATGAACATCTAACCCTGTGTTATAGGACATGTATGAACATCTAACCCTGTGTTATAGGACATGTATGAACACCTAACCCTGTGTTATAGGCCATGTATGAACACCTAACCCTGTGTTATAGGACATGTATGAACACCTAACCCTGTGTTATAGGACATGTATGAACATCTAACCCTGTGTTATAGGCCATGTATGAACATCTAACCCTGTGTTATAGGCCATGTATGAACATCTAACCCTGTGTTATAGGACATATATGAACATCTAACCCTGTGTTATAGGACATGTATGAACACATAACCCTGTGTTATAGGACATGTATGAACACCTAACCCTGTGTTATAGGACATATATGAACACCTAACCCTGTGTTATAGGACATATATGAACATCTAACCCTGTGTTATAGGACATGTATGAACACCTAACCCTGTGTTATAGGACATGTATGAACACCTAACCCTGTGTTATAGGACATATATGAACATCTAACCCTGTGTTATAGGACATGTATGAACACCTAACCCTGTGTTATAGGACATGTATGAACATCTAACCCTGTGTTATAGGACATGTATGAACATCTAACCCTGTGTTATAGGACATGTATGAACACCTAACCCTGTGTTATAGGACATGTATGAACACCTAACCCTGTGTTATAGGACATGTATGAACACCTAACCCTGTGTTATAGGACATGTATGAACACCTAACCCTGTGTTATAGGACATGTATGAACATCTAACCCTGTGTTATAGGACATGTATGAACACCTAACCCTGTGTTATAGGACATGTATGAACACCTAACCCTGTGTTATAGGACATATATAAACATCTAACCCTAACCCTGTGTTATAGGACATGTATGAACACCTAACCCTGTGTTATAGGCCATGTATGAACATCTAACCCTGTGTTATAGGACATGTATGAACACCTAACCCTGTGTTATAGGACATGTATGAACACCTAACCCTGTGTTATAGGACATATATGAACATCTAACCCTGTGTTATAGGACATGTATGAACATCTAACCCTGTGTTATAGGACATGTATGAACATCTAACCCTGTGTTATAGGACATATATAAACATCTAACCCTGTGTTATAGGACATATATGAACATCTAACCCTGTGTTATAGGACATATATGAACACCTAACCCTGTGTTATAGGACATGTATGAACACATAACCCTGTGTTATAGGACATGTATGAACATCTAACCCTAACCCTGTGTTATAGGACATGTATGAACATCTAACCCTGTGTTATAGGACATGTATGAACATCTAACCCTGTGTTATAGGACATATATGAACATCTAACCCTGTGTTATAGGCCATGTATGAACATCTAACCCTAACCCTGTGTTATAGGCCATATATGAACATCTAACCCTGTGTTATAGGACATATATGAACATCTAACCCTGTGTTATAGGACATATATGAACATCTAACCCTAACCCTGTGTTATAGGCCATGTATGAACACCTAACCCTGTGTTATAGGACATGTATGAACACCTAACCCTGTGTTATAGGACATGTATGAACATCTAACCCTGTGTTATAGGACATGTATGAACATCTAACCCTGTGTTATAGGACATATATGAACATCTAACCCTGTGTTATAGGCCATGTATGAACATCTAACCCTAACCCTGTGTTATAGGCCATATATGAACATCTAACCCTGTGTTATAGGCCATGTATGAACATCTAACCCTGTGTTATAGGACATATATGAACACATAACCCTGTGTTATAGGACATGTATGAACACATAACCCTGTGTTATAGGACATGTATGAACATCTAACCCTGTGTTATAGGACATGTATGAACATCTAACCCTAACCCTGTGTTATAGGACATATATGAACAGCTAACCCTGTGTTATAGGACATGTATGAACATCTAACCCTGTGTTATAGGACATGTATGAACATCTAACCCTAACCCCATGTGGGCGTTATGGGCTGAGGTCAGGAGTTGAAGATGTTCCACTCAGTAAGTCAGTAAAACATCTTATTAAGATGTTCTTAATACAACATGATATATACATTCTGTTCCTCCTGAAAGGAGCTTCCACTATTCATTTTGTAATTGATGAGATGATGATTCATTATATTCATATAGATATTATCCATAAACCTTTAGGATGCAGCTTGAGAAGGTGTTCTTGCTGTTGTGTCATCACACTTGGTGTGAAGTTACGAGGTCAGAGGGCGCTGTGTTCAATGAGCCCACTGGGATGGTCTCTGGGTTCCATCTCATTCTCTCCTCATGAAACACAGATATGAAAACACAGACGATTGTTTCTCAAAGGGAACATAACCAAATATCACAATGGATGAAAGGTGAGATCTAAGCCTGCAGCATAAGCCGTCAACTCTTCACAGACGTGACACACCTATAGCTCATCTTTCACATCTTAATAACTCCTTATGTTTCACAAACATCTGACCATATTGTCATCACAGTGGACTTCTGTATTGATGGATTTCATTCATTAGTAATCTAAACCCACCCTGCCCATATTGAACAACAAGGAAATGCTTTAATATATTCTAACCGTAAACATTTGCTTTAAAGCTTTGTGTTCATATGAGCGGAGCATGTGAGACTAAACACAATAATAGTCTCGTTCCAAAAGAAGGCTCAAGGCCGACACCTCGAAGGATATTGACGTCATGATGACATATAAGAAGAACGAGAGGACATAAGGGGTGTAAAATGAGACGTGATATGGAAAAACAAAGAATCGACGAACACAACGTGAGCCGATGTCTATCTGAAGCGTGCTAACATTAGCCACCAGAAGCTACTGCTCATATCTATATATGAATGCATTGTATTGCTCATGAATTCACCTTTCCATCCGTAGAGTGTGTAGTTAAATGAGCTGCTTCAGGGAAACACTGATGTGTTGAGTCCTCACAGCTCTTATACTGTAACACTCTTTATGTAAATGATGTGTTTGTCGTATGAACGCATGCTGGAATAAACAAACTAACTTCACGCTTCATCCACACACACTTGTCTTTTTGTGTAGACTACCTCGTAGACCACCCCTTAGACCACAGAGTAGACTACCTAGTAGACCACCCCGTAGACTACGACGTAGACCACAGAGTAGACTACCTCGTAGACCACCCCTTAGACCACAGAGTAAACTACCTCGTAGACCACCCCTTAGACCACAGAGTAGACTACCTCGTAGACCACCCCTTAGACCACAGAGTAGACTACCTCGTAGACCACCCCGTAGACTACGCCGTAGACCACCTCATAGACCATCCTGTAGACTACGATGTAGACGACAGAGTAGACCACCTCATAGACTACCCCGTAGACTATGACGTAGACCACAGAGTAGACTACCTCGTAGACCACCCCTTAGACTACCTCGTAGACCACCCCTTAGACTACAGAGTAAACCACCTCGTAGACCACCCCGTAGACTACAACGTAGACAACAGAGTAGACCACCTCGTAGACAACAGAGTAGACCACCTCGTAGACCATCCCGTAGACTACGATGTAGACAACAGAGTAGACTACCTCGTAGACCACCTCATAGACCATCCTGTAGACTACAATGTATACGACAGAGTAGACCACCTCATAGACCACCCCGTAGACTACGCCATAGCCTACAGAGTAGACCACAGAGTGGATCACCCCGTAGACCACAGAGTAGACTACCTCGTAAACCACCCCATAAACTACGATGTAGACCACAGAGTAGACAACAGAGTAGACCACCCCATAGACCACAGAGTAGACTACCTCGTAGACTACAGAGTAGACCACCCCATAGACTACCACGTAGACCACAGAGTAGACCACCCCATAGACCACAGAATAGACTACCTCGTAGACTACGACGTAGACTACGATGTAGACTACCTCGTAGACTACGACGTAGACTACAGGGTTGACCACCCCATAGACTACCACGTAGACCACAGAGTAGACCACCCCGTAGACTACAGAGTAGACTACAGAGTAGACTACAGAGTAGACCATGTCCTGTGCTCTCCCCAAAAACCAACTGCACCCAAAACCAGAATGGACTTTCAGAGATGGAGCACAATATACAATATGATATGCTCCAGATTGGCCACCAGTACCATAATAAGCATGAGGTCAGCGTTGTTGGTGCTCCTGTTGTAGAGTGGGTGGGGGACCATGTATATACATATATATATATGTATATAGACATATATATATTTATATATATACGTATATATATATATATATATATATATATATGTATATATATATATATATATATATATATATATATATATATATATATATATATATATATATATATATATGTATATATATATATATATATATATATATATATCTTTGGATCCTTAGATATATCATGTATGCAGACTTTGAGGACAAATATCATAAGTCCTCAATCTAATGCTACAATTTAGCTTTGTTAACGACACCATACGCACACAGACACACACACACACACACATACACACACACACACATCCCTCTGGGGAGCGCTGCACGCTATCACTTTCCCAGCTGGAGACGCCATGAAGCCGATGGGTTACAGGTTCAACGCCCCAGAGGAGGACCAAGAAGGAAAAGAACAACAAGAAACTGGTGGGAAACTAATTGAGTGACACCTGAGAGATGGAGCCTCTGAGAGGAGGCGGAGCCTGCAGCAGGACTAGAGGGCCGGGTTTCCCTGCTGGACCTGACTAATCAGCATGAACACGGGCCACTGGTTTGGACCTCTGGTGTGGGCCACTGGTTTGGACCTCTGGTGAGGGCCACTGGTTTGGACCTCTGGTGTGGGCCACTGGTTTGGACCTCTGGTGAGGGCCACTGGTTTGGACCTCTGGTGTGGGCCACTGGTTTGGACCTCTGGTGTGGGCCACTGGTTTGGACCTCTGGTGTGGGCCACTGGTTTGGACCTCTGGTGTGGGCCACTGGTTTGGACCTCTGGTGTGGGCCACTGGTTTGGACCTCTGGTGAGGGCCACTGGTACAGGTTGAGATGGGGGGGCGACTCCTCCCCATCAGACCACATGGGGCCTGTGGTGCCTCATGGATCCACATGTCTGCAGAGTGTATTGTGTCATTTGTGTGGCTGGTCTTTGTCCCCCCCCCCCCCCCCCCCCCCCCTGAACAATGGGCTGAACCAATGGGGACAAAGCCTGAGAAAGAGAAGTGTAATGAAGGAGAAGGTAATCATGTACTAGGTCACACTCTTGGCTCTCTGGAGCGCTGAGATACACGGAGAGGAACAATGCAGCGAGGTGTGACCGTATAAAAGAGGACGGCTCTCCAGCTCCACTGTACGTTGGGAGAGCAGTGTGTGGACGCTTGGACTGGTTTCTGACTGGTTTCTGACTGGTTTCTGACTGGACTCTTGAAAAGGTGAGAAGCTGATGAATAACCTCTCTTATACGAGCAATGAATAGGAAGGGCCCCTCACCTCCTCTCTGACCTTGGACTGTGCTTGTGGACCTGAGGATGCAGGAGGTGTGTTCAGGAGTATCTCGAGGTGTTCGGGAAGAACAGAAGACCTCATTGGTTCTCCTTCGGGACCTTTTGGTTATTGTGATTGACAATGTGATTGTATCACTCTTGTAAATCCTCTCTCATCTCTATTCTTTCTTCTCAGTAGCTCCTAAGATGAACCTAGCTCCTTCCTACCCCCTCTCACTGCTCCTGCTGCTGGCTGCCCCCCTACCAGGTGAGCCATCTGACTTCATGGAGTCCACCTCATAGCAACTCAAATACAGGAGCTTCTCTCATGTGTGTCGCGTCCCCTCCTCGGCTCTTAGGCGTGTCCGGGACCAGAATCATCGGGGGTGCAGAGGTGCCCCCCCTCTCCATCAAGTACCAGGCCTCCATCCTGTTCATGAACTACCACTTCTGTGGAGGCACCCTCATCCACAGGCAGTGGGTGGTGTCTGCCGCCCACTGCTGGAGACCGTGAGTCACTGCAGCGTCACACCTGGGACACGCACCGCACCGGGCATGTGAATCAGAGTCGGAATGATCTGGAACCCTGATGCGGCTCTGAGAACTGGTCCTCTGCCTTCTGCTCTGCTAGGAGTCACCTGATCCAGGTGGTCCTGGGTGAGCATGACATCAGCAAGGAGGAGGGCACTGAGCAGAGGTTCAACGTGGTCTTGGTCCTCCAGCACTACCAGTACCAACACTGGACGTTTGACAATGACATCATGCTGCTGAAGGTGAGGCTATACACACACATATATATATATATATATATATATATATATATATATATATATATATATATATATATATAAAAAGTAAAAATCAAAACTTCAAAAAAATCTTACTTCAGTAAATAATTTCAATTATCAGCTAAATGTACAGAACACTACTATTTTGACAGGCTGAGTAACTCATTATTATTATTATTATTATTGATCCTCTTCTGCCTCCGTCTGCTCCGTTTTATTCATTATTGTGTTTGATATTATAATGAGTCAGAAGCACAGACATAGAACATGTACAGAGCTCCCTTCAGCATGAGCTGACTGAAGGATAACAATACAATAATAATAATAATAATAATAACAATAATGATAACAACAATAATAACAATAATAATAACAACAATAACCCTCACATTGTAATCTCTGTGCGCCAGTTGGACCGCCCGGCTGACATCAACGCCTCGGTGGAGCCGGCCTCTCTGCCGGACCCGGACTCCCCGCCCCTGGCGGACTTTGCCCCGTGCACGGTCAGCGGCTGGGGGGTCACCTGGCTGTACAGCTACCAGCTGTCCCCCGTCCTGAAGTCCGTGGAGGTGGACCTGTTCAACGACTGCTGGTACTACTACTACTTCAGGGTCACGGACAACATGCTGTGTGCCGGATCGCTCTCTGGGGGGAAGGACTCCTGTCAGGTGAGGCCTGGAGCTGGACCCGGGTGCTGGTCTCATGAGCTGCAGTATCATTGAGAACCCTTGTGTTCAGGACCTCAAACTGATTCTCAAACTGGTTCTCTGCATCCTTCAAGCTGCATTCACAGATTTCCAGGTGGGGCAGTGTAATAGGATGGAAAGTTGTGTTTGACGACTCATTCAAAGTGTAACTCCACCCCAATGTTGAAGTTTACCATCATGTCATTTAGAAAAGAAGGAGAGATCACGCTTACTTTAGATAGAGAGCTAAACTAGGAACATTTGATTCATCTGCACTCTGCAGCGTACCAGATAATCATCATCATCATTATCATCATCATCATCAGAACAGTCATTAACTGATGCACCAGATTGTGTCGTGAGCTGACGGCTTCATTTACAGTTAAACCGACTCGTGCTGTGATTGGGATGACAAGCTTCATTTAGTCCTGAAGTAGATCTGACCCGACCTGTGAAAGAAACGTCCACATTGAAACGTCCCAGCTGAACCTGTCCCTGTTGCCTCCTCCATCCTCAGGGGGACTCGGGGGGGCCTCTCATGTGCAACGGCAGGTTTGTGGGCATCGTGTCGTGGGGCATCGGCTGTGCCTACGCTTACTACCCCGGGGTCTACACCAAGGTCAGGAACTACCTCGGGTGGATCCACTGGGTGACCCAGAACCGCTGAAGCCCTCTGAGGGTCACTGTGCTGGGATCAGAATGGATACTTTTAACTATAATAATTATAACAAACACCCCATGAGTGTGAGAGAAGACTGGGTTATTGTGGAATAAAAGTCTCACTACAACTAAATGCACTTTGTACTTGACTTATTTGTTTGTGGTGCACAACCACGTCACAGATGTTGGGGATCTCATGTCCCGGATCCTTTTGGTCTTTGAAGCCTCCATTTCCCCAGCTGATCAATAAAGACCGTCTCCGTATCATTGGTTATCAGTCCCACAGGTGTCCCAGCATCCTGCAGGTCTTCATGTGAACCAACAAGCCGCCTCCCATACCGTGATGACGGCCTCTGGGATTCCTCTTCAGCCACTGGCTGCTGGCTCCCTCTCCCCCTCCGTCCCGTTGCTATTTAAAGAGCTCCACTGGACTTGTGCACCAACTCAGAGAGAGCCACCATGGCCCGGGTGGAGTCCAGCGAGGGGGGGGCGCGTGTTGAGGACCAGAGCCCGGGACCCCAGAGCCCGGGACCCCAGAGCCCGGGACCCCTGTCCCAGGACGCAGTGAAGAAGCTGATCCAGCAGTCGCAAGAGGCGAAGCAGGCGGCCTACTGTCCCTACAGCAAGTTCAGGGTGGGAGCCGCTCTGCTGACGCTAGACGACTGTGTGATTACAGGTGAGACCCCCAAGGGTTCAAAGGTCAAAGGTCAAGTTATAACGTGGACTAGGAGAATAATAGGAGTAAGCATGCGAACACTTTACAGATCAGCTTCTAGTGGACTCGTTTCTGCTGTTCATCTGACATGTGAGAAGTAGCAGATGTGATGCAGTTAATGATTAGAGTGATTGGAGTCACAATTATTGATTGCTGATCAGTTTCACTATGATTACCTGAGTTAATGATTACCTGACAGCAGGTGGAGTGACAGGTGTCATTTGAACATGTTTCCCTCCACTGAAGTCTACCAGGATGAGTCTTTATCGTTCCAATTGATTGAGAAGGAGATTTCTCTGGATGAACCATCTCAACATGACCTGAGGTGACCTTTTGTCAACAGGAATGCGCTCCTGGCTTTCCAAACCAGTCTCACGTGCACCTCACGTGCACCTCACGGCACACTGCTGTTAGTGCAATGACCTGTTCAGCAACTGTTTGACAGGAGAGAGGAAGTAACCCCCCCCCTCCTGCTCATTCTTCTGTACTCGTGTCCCGGCAGGTTGCAATGTGGAGAACGCGTGCTACAACCTGGGGATATGTGCTGAAAGGAACGCCATCTCAAAGGCCGTGTCCCAAGGCTACAGGAGCTTCAAGGCCATTGCAATAGCCAGGTAATGATGGCTTCTGGGTAATATGCAGTTACATGACTCTGGTGGTTCTCACCACACTGTCACACATGATGGCTTCTGTACATCTCTGGTCAAACTTAGCAGCTGCTTTACCAGAAGGTGAGGCCAGAGAAAGGTGAGGCCAGAGAGGTGAGGCCAGAGAAAGGTGAGGCCAGAGAGGTGAGGCCAGAGAAAGGTGAGGCCAGAGAAAGGTGAGGCCAGAGAGAGGTGAGGCCAGAGAGAGGTGAGGCCAGAGAGGTGAGGCCAGAGAAAGATGAGGCCAGAGAAAGATGAGGCCAGAGAAAGGTGAGGCCAGAGAAAGGTGAGGCCAGAGAAAGGTGAGGCCAGAGAGAGGTGAGGCCAGAGAGAGGTGAGGCCAGAGAGAGGTGAGGCCAGAGAGAGGTGAGGCCAGAGAGAGGTGAGGCCAGAGAAAGGTGAGGCCAGAGAAAGGTGAGGCCAGAGAAAGGTGAGGCCAGAGAAAGGTGAGGCCAGAGAGAGGTGAGGCCAGAGAGAGGTGAGGCCAGAGAGAGGTGAGGCCAGAGAGAGGTGAGGCCAGAGAAAGGTGAGGCCAGAGAAAGGTGAGGCCAGAGAAAGGTGAGGCCAGAGAAAGGTGAGGCCAGAGAGAGGTGAGGCCAGAGAGAGGCGAGGCCAGAGAGAGGTGAGGCCAGAGAGGTGAGGCCAGAGAAAGGTGAGGCCAGAGAGAGGCGAGGCCAGAGAGAGGTGAGGCCAGAGAGAGGTGAGGCCAGAGAGGTGAGGCCAGAGAAAGGTGAGGCCAGAGAAAGGTGAGGCCAGAGAGAGGTGAGGCCAGAGAAAGGTGAGGCCAGAGAAAGGTGAGGCCAGAGAAAGGTGAGGCCAGAGAAAGGTGAGGCCAGAGAAAGGTGAGGCCAGAGAGAGGTGAGGCCAGAGAGGTGAGGCCAGAGAGGTGAGGCCAGAGAGAGGTGAGGCCAGAGAGGTGAGGCCAGAGAAAGAGTGAAGGCTGCAACGTGTTAAGAGTTCATATGAATATGGTTTCTCTTTTTCTTCTCTTGCAGCGACCTGGAGGAGCAGTTCATCTCCCCGTGTGGCGGCTGCAGGCAGTTCATACGAGAGGTACCACCTCCCTCCCTTTAGTGTGAGACCATAAGTTCTTCTTTCCCTTATGACTAATGCTGTATATGATACATGTTCTTCTTTCCCTTATGACTAATGCTGTATATGATACATGTTCTTCTTTTCCTTATGACTAATGCTGTATTTGATACATGTTCTTCTTTTCCTTATGACTAATGATGTATTTGATACATGTTCTTCTTTTCCTTATGAATAAAGCTGTATATGATACATGTTCTTCTTTTCCTTATGACTAATGCTGTATTTGATACATGTTCTTCTTTTCCTTATGACTAATGATGTATTTGATACATGTTCTTCTTTTCTTTATGACTAATGCTGTATTTGATACATGTTCTTCTTTTCTTTATGACTAATGCTGTATTTGATACATGTTCTTCTTTTCCTTATGACTAATGATGTATTTGATACATGTTCTTCTTTTCCTTATGAATAATGCTGTATTTGATACATGTTCTTCTTTTCCTTATGACTAATGATGTATTTGATACATGTTCTTCTTTTCCTTATGAATAAAGCTGTATATGATACATGTTCTTCTTTTCCTTATGACTAATGATGTATATGATACATGTTCTTCTTTTCTTTATGACTAATGCTGTATATGATACATGTTCTTCTTTCCCTTATGAATAAAGCTGTATATGATACATGTTCTTCTTTTCTTTATGACTAATGCTGTATTTGATACATGTTCTTCTTTCCCTTATGAATAATGCTGTATTTGATACATGTTCTTCTTTCCCTTATGAATAATGCTGTATTTGATACATGTTCTTCTTTCCCTTATGAATAATGCTGTATTTGATACATGTTCTTCTTTCCCTTATGACTAATGCTGTATTTGATACATGTTCTTCTTTCCCTTATGAATAATGCTGTATTTGATACATGTTCTTCTTTCCCTTATGAATAATGCTGTATTTGATACATGTTCTTCTTTTCCTTATGAATAAAGCTGTATTTGATACATGTTCTTCTTTTCCTTATGAATAATGCTGTATATGATACATGTTCTTCTTTTCCTTATGAATAAAGCTGTATATGATACATGTTCTTCTTTTCCTTATGACTAATGCTGTATTTGATACATGTTCTTCTTTCCCTTATGAATAATGCTGTATTTGATACATGATACATGTTCTTCTTTCCCTTATGAATAATGCTGTATATGATACATGTTCTTCTTTCCCTTATGACTAATGCTGTATGATACATGTTCTTCTTTCCCTTATGAATAATGCTGTATATGATACATGTTCTTCTTTCCCTTATGAC